>NC_142050.1:6388100-6688100 GCF_982192425.1 Myodes glareolus
AGATAGGTGGGGAAGACAGAACAGAATTCTGAGAAGAGACAGGCAGACACCATGAATCTTCAGCCTGAGACAGACATAGGTTAGAATCTTGTTGGTAAGCCACAGTCACGTGGTGAATACACATTAATAGAAATGGGTTAATAAAGATGTGAGAGTTAGCCAGTAAGAGGCTAGAGCTAATGGGCCAGGCAGTGTTTCAATGAATACAATTTCCATGTGGTTATTTTGGGTGTAAGCTAGCCAGGCAGGACAGAACAAGCAGCCCGCCCTCCGTACAACAGGTTCACTTAGATAATGTGCAGGCAAAATACTCATATATAAAAAATACTAATAAAGAAATATTTTAAAATGTAATTTGAAAACAGAAAAAAACCTAATCAAAGACTTGGTTGCTAGGATAATTAACTAGGCAAATTGTGATGTGCCCGGCCCTTTCACTCTGACCACAAGCTCACCTCCCTTTTCTTTTCCCTTGCTCACTTCCAATAACTCCATCTCCTGTGTCTCCCACCCATCTCGACTACTGCTGGAATGAATTGCCACAGTGGTGCTGCCAGGCCATGGGCACACCAAACATTTCTTTATATCAAGAACATGTTCTTTCTATTTAGGCTACCCTCAAAAGAGCTCATTCAGGGTCCCTTCTATAAGCACTTATTCCATTTTCACAATGGAAGTACAACCTCTCCTCCTGTTGGAAGGTGAACGTTCACTCTGCCATGGACATTTGAGTCAGCTTGAATCGAAAGAAAATAAGCTTTAATTTTTATCGTCTGTATGTTTATTGTATGTATGTATGTTTTGCCTACACATATATCTGTGCACCTGTTGAGTGCCTAGTGCCCACAGAGGCTAGAAAAAAGAACTGGCCCCCTGGGACTGGAGTTACAGATGGTTGTGAGCCACCATGTGGGTGATGGGAATAGAACCAGGGTCCTCTGGCAGGGTAGTGGTATTCTTAAGTACTGAGCCATCTCTCTAGACTATAAATGAACTTTTGATTTTGAAATTTTAAATGCTATAAAGGGAGCTAAGAAAAGGGTTGGGGGGGGGGTCATGCCAGTGTTTGAGGTTTGGTTGCCTCAGTTCACACCCCTAAATGAAGAGCCTACCTTCCCCTTCAGGTGCACAGTGACTTGCGTTTTGCAGGTGTGGGTAGATCTCTGCCTTCCTGTCCATGTTTTGCAACTGTCACCCAAGAAAACCTGGAATGTGCCATGTCCCCATGGGACAAACTAGACCAAGCAGATGGAGCTGGCCCATCCTCTATCTTTCCCTCAGTCAGAATGGAGTTCCCTGAGCTTCCAGGAAAGGCAGCTTTCATAAGCACTTCAGTGTCCTGGAGCTGGAATCTTTACTTACCTTAGACCACACTAAACCTCATTTCCTACCCATCTCTGCAGCTAACTCACCTGCCCCAAAGGTCCACATGATATGAGTACTAAGTGTTCTGTGCTTCCTGCATGTGAGCTGCGTCACTAATCTTGGCACCCACATTAAATGCTGGGTGGAGGTCCAGCTCCCAAGCTGCAGCAACATGCAATATATCTGAGCAGAGGAGGTGCATCCTCCCTAGGCCCCGTGGGATAGGTTCCGCTGGCAGGGAAGGGCAATAGAGGTCTCAGTGGGTGGCGGACACCCAAAATATTTTAGCAAGGCTTGTGAAACTGTTGCCTGCTCTGTTTCCCCCTCTTTTCTGCCATGCATGCTTAACTTCTTTGTTGTTCTGGATTCTGATGACCATCCCTAAAGTCTGAAGAGGGGAGAACATGTGTGTCCCTTTGTTCCCTCACAAAGCAGAAAAAATTCACATAGCAAAGCATGTAGAAGCAGGTACATTCCACACGGCATCATTCTATCATGGCAGAAAATTCAGGATGCCTTCTATCTGAGTTATTATTTCCAAAACTATTGAAAAAATTATTCATCAGTAATGGAGTGATACAAATTATAAAAGACATTATTTGCCTGCAGGGTTTCTACTATTGGCAAGCCTGATCATCTGTACACTGCACCTTCTGAAATCTTATTCATCAGACAGAATCCAGTTTTCTAACTGAAAAGGAAGTGGTCACAAATTTGGTGACTATTTGGAATTTCAAAGTCAGATATTATTTTCAGCATCTGTGATATGTGATATCACAGATATCACATATCACAGTGATATGTGATATGTAAAAACAAATGGAATCACTGTTTGTTTCTGTGTTAGTGTTTTGTGTTTCTTTTTTTGACACAGAGAAGCAGATTGGAAAAGGAATCTGGGAGGGTTGGAGGTTGGGAGTAAGCCTGGATATGTTCCTCATGTATAAAAACTACCAGAATGGGGCTGGAGAGATGGCTCAGCGGTTAAGAGCACTGGCTGCTCTTCCAGAGGTCCTGGGTTCAATTCCCAGCAACCACATGGTGGCTCACCACCATCTGTAATGAGATCTGGCACCCTCCTCTGGTGTGCGGGCATACATGGAGGCAGAATGTTATATACATAGTAAATAAATAAATCTTAAAAAAATAAAAATAAATAAAAAATAAAAAAATTTAAAAACTACCAGAAAATAAATTCAAAAATTTAAAAAATATTTCTGTCCAACATAAGTAGGAAAAAGTTTTTATTTTTGTTTTGGGTTTGAAGTTTTGTTTTTTAAAACAGGATCTCATGCAGGCCAGGCTGATCTCCAACTCACTGAGTCATCTGGAGTGACTCTGAAGTCCTGGTCTTCCTCTGTGTGTTACCATACTGTGTTAGGGGTTGTGGGGAAGAATTTTTGAATGTGTTTTATTTTTCCCCTGCAATGTTTTAGGAACAATACATCAGAGCACACAGAGGACCACATAAATGTCTCTTCTATCATCCCATCCTATTTTCTTATTCTTCCTTCCTCTGACTCTTAGAAGCTGAGAGAGGGAACATCGGGGAATTATTCTTGGCTGTGCTCGGTAATTTCATAAACCATTCTGTATATGTGTATTCATTTCCTTCCAGTGACTAAGTGGATGCCTTTACTGTCTCTTCTCAGATAAAAGCCCAGGAGATGCGCAGGGTAGAAGTGCATTATGGGTTGCTATCCACCAGCTATTACAGAGCATCCTCCGAAGGACCAGGCAGAGCTGACAGGAAACGTAGGTTCATCCGGATGATGGGAAGCTCCCTGAAAAACTGTGACTTGCCTTCTGGGTAGAGATGTTTATAAGGGCACAGGCGTCTGTGCTCTAAAGCTTTAAAAATAAAACTTCAAAGCAATAACTAGTAGAGGCTTTGCCTCTACTTTAGCATGTTACATTGCCCAACTGCCCACAACAGATGTCAGGGGAGGAGGAGGAGTAAAGAGGAGACAGAGAGTGAAATAATTTAAATTCTTAGGGTATCTTTTACACTCCAACTTTATTTTAAAATGTTCAGATGACACCAGGCAGAAAAATACAACTGAACTCAGGTTTCAGGTGTTACCCAGAGTCCTTTCTCACCCCTTAACCCTGCACATAGCCTCATGAGAACACTTGCAAGAATGTACAAGGGCCCAAGGTTCAATCCCAGGGCAAAATTAAACAAGCAAACACAAACCGCACAAAAGTCAAAGCATGCTCGTGATTAGAGACGGAGGTACCTAAATCACGCAAATCAAGTGTGCCTTGCATGACCCAAGTCAGAGGACCGGAGTCCATCACACACCTCTACAGACACCCTGGTAGGAGCTTTCTCTGCATGTATATCTTCACCTTTGACTCTACCAGATTGTTTCAATTTATTCTCTAAAATAATTGTACCAATTTAAACTTCCCCAAGCCATGAAAAATGTGTTTTCATCAACCCACATGAAGTCAGCGTGGCTTCTTTCTCTTTTCCCTATAGTGTAATAGGTATAGCTATGTAAGTTTAATCTGGGTTTTGTTCTGTGAGACATCTTCCACTGTTAGGCTGGCCACTCAAGTTGACACTTCTATTTCTCAGTTAATCATCCCGTAACTATTTCTGATTGTTATTGCCTTTATGTTCTTCCTATTGCTTCATATAGGTTTCTTATGATTCCCGAATGCCAGCCCTCTGGTTGCTATATGCACTGAAAATACATTTCACCAATTGCCTTTTCTGCTTCCTTAAGATCTTTTTCAATGCAATATAATTAAATGCATTTATCTTTGCTTTCATGATCACAACAGCATTGTTCATAATAATAAAAAAGGAAACACCCTAATAGCATACCCTTAGACAAATGGGAAAATGAATCAGGTTGGATCTATTCAAACAACAGAAGGCTATGGCACAGTGAATGGAGTAAACCACACGTGTCACTACAGGTAAATCAGACCAACACAAGTCTGAGTGAGAAACACAAGTGGAAGACAACAAGCAATATAAACAAATATCTAGATACATATACACTTTAGAAAACCTTAAATGCATTATCATCAAATATTTAAAGGAATGGTGAAAAGAGACTAAATTTCAAAGTCAGCTTTGCCATATAGTTCTTTATTTTTTATTTCATTGTGTATACTCAATTTATACAATACTATGTTACATATGTACAATGGGCATTTTTTACACACGCGCACACACACACACACACACACACACACACACACACACTGCATTGAGACTGTCCTCTCCCTGCTGTGATAGAAGGCCATCAACAGTGAGAGAGAAACACAACAGTGGTAGCCCTATACATAATTTTCAAAGGGAAACAAGGACTCTAGACAGAACTGGGCTTGGGGCCAGTGTCATCATATTACAGCAACAAATATGGCTCCACTCTTTCTGTGTCCTGAGAATCCAAGTAAAGTTGAACTTTAAAATAATAGACTGATATGATTGCCAGATAAAATTGCAAAACCGGGGAATATCAGATTGACGCTGAGAGAGCAGCTGCAATTATTTTAAAAGATCATTATCACTAAAGAGAAACACTTTATTCTGCACTGAGACAACCGAAAAGCTGTTCCCAGGGCAAAGCCCCACCCATCCAGAGGCTCTCTCTAACGATGATCCAAATTCATTTGGGAAGAAAGCCTAAGCTGAAGGAGTTCCAAGCTCCTCCAAAGCAACTGCCTAGGCATGTGCTTCATCAGGGTCAGCTCAGACACCTGTGGGCCAGCAGGGTTCGGCTGAAGCTTCCGGAGCTGGCAGAGCATGGTGGCATGATCCCTGTTTTTGCAAGCATAGGAGATAAAGGGTTGAAAGGGTGGAGGCGTCTTTGGTTTATGATATCAGAGACTAGACAAGGCAGGAAATGGCTTAACATCCTTGCATGGAGGCCCAGAGAGCCAACTGTGCGAAGTTGTGAAGATAAGGGGAGGCTATTTTGGCGATCCCAAGATCATCAGAAATGCGTTGAGGAAAGGTGACGTCATGGAATGGAGTCCGCCCGGGAAGGACTGTGTGCTGAGGGCAGCAGAGCTGGAAGACTGTGGAGGGGAGTTGCAGGATTTAGTATGACTGTTCCTTGCTGTCTCTGGGATCTTCCATTTAGGAATATGATCTTTACTCTGTGCCATTTTATTTTGAAAATATGTAACTTATTTTTTACTTATATAGGAGTTCATGGTGAGCAGACTTTGGACTTTGAAAGTGTTGGGATTTTTAAAGACCATGAGGATGTTTAAAGTTGGACTGAAGGCACTTCAATAAAATGACCATGAGCCCTTGAAGCAAGAGGTGGAGGTTTTTAGCTTGACAGTGGTAGTTTAGAGTCTCAACTTGACTAGGGGTGGAGTTGTGATGGGTAGCGGGGGATTCCCGCCTGCCTGCAGGGGATTATCTTGGTCATGTTAACTGAGGCGAGAAGATTGATCACCATAGGTGGCACCATTTTCTGGTCAGGAGACCCTGGACTCTATAAAATAAACAAGCTGGGGGCCTTCATTCATCATTCTCTGCCCTTGAACACTTCTGGAAGCTGTCACTTCTCTTGATCAACGGCTTCCTGTACTGTACCAAGGTTGTTTAATTTTATGAGGTCTCATTTGTGAATTGTTGGCTTTATTTCCCAAGTGACAGAAGTCCTATTCAGAAGACCCACAAAAGTATGCAGTACTTGCTTCTGAAACTTGGGAAAGAGGGAAGGTCTTACTACAGGCATCAGTGTTAAAATCACCTTTACGGTTTCACTTCATCAGTAAGCTGATGTTACACTTCTTCTGTTCCTTGAGAGCTGTCACTCAAGGTCCTCGCGTCATACCTATTCATCCAGGAGGCACCACAGATGAGCTTCAGCCTCTGCACAAAGCCTACTACCTGGAGTTTATAAAAGCTATCCAGCATTGGCCTGCAATTGATCTTAGGCAGTGAGAAAACATTTCCTTGGAACATAAAAGTTTGATCCCACAGGAAATATAGGATAAGAACTCATGGTTGAAAGTCAACATCCTGCCTACAGGTTGGTTATTTCCCAAGCATGTGTCATCAATTCTGACTCTGATGTTATTATCAAAGGCTCGTCTCCTTAGCTTCACTCTTGGCCAGTCGTCAGAATGAATTCAAGTCACCACTGATTCAATTTCAGATTATTCCAAAACAGGAGAGAGAGGAAGAGCTAGTCAGTGGTCATGAGGAGCCTCATTATACCAGACTTAAAGGCAGCAGTAGCAGCAGGGAACAGGAAATCCGTTCCCATATTCTCTGTGTTAAAATAATAATACTGCTTGTTGAATACAACAGTAGCTCTGGCTTCTATGTCTGTCTCTAAAGAGTCATTAGTCTCCTGAGTCAAGTGGAAGAACTTGGAGCTGACACTGATACTAGGAATTCCTAGGAAGCTGTCTCCCGTCAGTAGACCTGAGCACTCTGCCACCACTGATGCTGTGCGCCATTAAGAGATACAAATGAGGCTGATACTGCAAATAGCCAGTCACGGTTAATATCAAAATGTGACTTTTGCTGTCAGATGTAGGATTAGGCAAAGATTTGATTATCTGCTTCTCTAATAAGCCAATCAGGCCAAAGACCAAATGTTTCATAAGAGGGAAATGAAAAAAAAAATCTATCTACAGCTTGGTGAGAAGAGATGCACAAAATTACAGATGAAATTTTGGCGTGATATAATATCATCATGGTACCAGGGCTTTCATAATTTTCTTCTTCTTCTTCTTTTCTTTGTGACTCTGCTCATAACACCAATGAGAAGTGTTTTCAGGACTTCTTTAATAATGATAACCTGAACTACATCAACACTGACAAAGCTGTGTCCTGTGGTCCTAATGTCCAGGCAACATATGAGAAAACTGGCCCATCCATGTTCTGCTGGTCTTGTTCATCATTGGTATTTTAACTATTAATATTATTATGTCAGGTAACCACAAACTGTGATTATCTTTAAAAAACTGGTGTGTTCATTTGGGTTTATGAAGATGAGTATATAGTAATGGAGACTATCAATATATCAGGCAATTTGGAGTTCCCAAATGTCTCTCAAACAGAGAAACATTTGATGTGGTTGCAAGCTCCTCAATGTACCTTTGGAATATAATAGAACAAGATTTTGACAAAGATCATATAAATATTTGAGGAAGGGATTAAGCATATTGTTCCAAGAAGAAGATCAATACAATGCTGAAGAGTAGCATTTCTAGTGTATGTGTGTGTGTGCGTGCGTGTGCGTGTGTGTGAATGTGTGTGTGCATGTGCACGTGCACACGCTGGCATGAGTTTATGTGCACCAGAAAGGGATGATGAATTTTCTGGAACTGGAGTTGCAGCGAGCTGCCTGGTGTGGGTGTTGGGAACCAGATAGGGTTGTATGCAACAGCAGCAAACACTGTCAACAGCAATGTCTCCATTCCATGGGTTAATTCTCAAGATTCATTTGAACTATCTGCATCATCATGAAGAGCAGAATGGAAGTTGAAGAACATCAAGGTCACATCAGTGCTGAAAGCAAGCAAATGAGTCTTGTCCAATTCAATGGACAAGCTAGATAAGAACAAGAGAGAGAGAGAGAGAGAGAGAAAGGAAGGAAGGAATACCCTACAGGCATCCCAAGGATGGAGGTCACATATACACAGTACTTATAGACCAAATTTGTTCAAAAACACCCTGGGTTAAAGACTGTCATCCTGAGAGAAATATTAATAGCTATCCTTTCATTTTAATATTCCAAGTTTAAAGCCTCAATCTTATGTCACCCAGCTTATTTTGACCTGCTATAGTAGACGTTAGTCGAAACAGATCAGAAAATATATTCTGTACAACAACAGACTTTATAGAACTGAAATTTTCAGAAAAACATCTAGTTGGAGTTTTTCTCTTTAGTCTGAACTATAGTGCAAATCCATGAGTGGGCATCGTGAATAGCTGGATGTGGGAACACAGAAACGGTGAGCAGACTGAAATTCTGAAAACAGGTAAAAAGTGCAATTTATGTCCTGAAAATAATACTCTTTTTAAAATAGGTGACAAATAAAGTAGAACTAATTCATAACAAACTTTTTAAGGGACAGAAAATAACTAAATGAAATGCAGCATAATGCTAATAGCAGTTGTCCTTGGAGAGCAGAATTAGAAGAGCTGGGGTTTCTTTGTGTGGTGTAGCTATCACTTGTCTGCTTAAGGGCACAGTGCTATTAGAATAATAAAAAAGTGCTTGAAAAGGCTCAGATTGACACATGAAGAAGCAAAACATACTGTTAGGCACAAGACATACTCAAAATAATTCATAAAAGCTGGATACACAAGGAGAAGCACATATACTGGGAGAATGCAAACACAACTGAAGCCCTGGTGTCCAGCAGCACAGGCGCAGGTCTCATGCACAAAGGCAGAACAAAAACGCTGAAGTTCTAATGCTAACAGCTATGGGTTGCCAAAACTGTAAGACATCCTATTTTCCCAAATAACAGAACAGCCTTCAAAACTCAGCAGCTATAAGAAAAGCAAGAATGGTAAACAAGTAAACACTTAGGTAGCATCATGCTGTTTCCCAAGTGCACACATACGTAACTCACAAAGAAAGTCTCAACAAAGCAGAGATAGACAAGTATATCCAAAAACATGAGGCAGTAAACCATGTGCTCACACCAGAAATGCAAAGACCCTGGACATGTAATTGTGCCATGCTATACATTCTTGGATCAAAGTAGAAGTATGCACATGACATTTCAGAGTTTCTAAGGAATATTGGTGAATAATCTATGTATTGGAATTTATCAGGCGCAATTAAGGTACTGCTAACAGCAAAATTGATTACATCAAATTTAAATCAAATTGATTAATAAAGATCATATATTTTAAATATTCCGCGAAAAACACTAGAAAACAAAAAAGCAACCACCTTAAAGAGCATCAGGAACAAGTTGTTAAGAATAATTTACTCATTTCTGTGAATTTCTTCCTGAGAACATCGGGTTCTGGCCTCTGGTTTCTGGTCATTCCCTTGTGCTGTGCCCTCAAATAGTAAATCCACGCTCCTGCCTCAGTCCGAGAAATACAGGCAGGCTCCTGTCCCAAAGCTGAATGCCGTGCTGGGCTCTCCTGGCCTGCCGAAGGGAGGAAGAGAATAGTGAGAAGCAACTGAACATACAACATGAAACAGCAGACTTAATAAGCCATCCAGTGAGGAAACAAAGATATAACAAACTCTGCCAACCATTTTTTTCAAAAGGGGTCAGAATTGATTGCCAAAATCGTAGATTTTGGGGAAGCAACATTTCTTAGCTATCCACAAGTGTCTGCTCTGCTTGGGAAAGAAGATTAAGAGGCCCTGCATTGTTTGACCAGAAGTGGAGTAAAGTTACACAGTAAAATGCAAACCAAACTAAAGACCTAGGCCTCCAACAGCACAGGTGCAGATCACCTGCACAAGACACGTGGGTTCTGATGCTAAAGGCTATGAACTACAGAAAGCTGTAAGACGTCCTATCTTCCCAAATAACAGATGCAACAGAATTTGAAGACATTAAATACGGTTACTTGTAGGATCCCGGGTTTTCCCCCTGCTCCTTGAGGTGCAAGTCACAAGAACTGCTTTGGTTAGCCAAGTAAGCTTCCTGCTAATTTCTGTGCTGGTTCTGCTTTAGCCTGGTGATTTAGCTGGAGGGCTTTGTTTTACTTTTGGTATGGTAATTTCCCACCTGCCCCGGAGAACAAGGCGCCAAGTTCCCTCTCCACTGTCTGTCGCTGCTCTCTCTGCCTCCAATCCCCTGCCTGGGAAGGAATTCCCACACAGCTCCAGGTTCCTTGCGCTGTGCTTTCCCGTCTGGCTGGGAGGGAATTCCTCTACTGGGGCAAAGGTATATTAACTTTGCTGAAAGCTAAATCAAGTGGCATTCGGCTATTTCTTGACGAAGGACCCTGGTCTCTTTGTGTCGTGTCTTTTGTTCAATCTCCAGGCCTTTGCCAAAGCTCGTGGCCGGTATGGAAGCGCACGAACCGTACCGGGAGGGTGGTGCAGATTCGGGTGGAACAGTTACTGAAGAGATTCTTATTTTGATGAAAATTCTTACTTTGAAAAGAACATTCACTCCAAAAAATTTTATCTGACCCAGAGTGGTGACCCCTCTTCAAAGTTCACTGAACTCAAATGGAAATCGGGAAAGGGTTTGACAAAATGCTCCAGTCAGACACAGACTGAGGCGAGCAGGAAGAAGCAGCAGGCAGAGCTGAGAGCTGGTTGACCGGTTTACTGACCACTCCCATGCAGGTGTGGATGAGCGAGGAGGGGGCATCAAAGATGGTACTTGGCCAAATCCCTTGCAGTAATATGTGGTTCTTGATCTGGATGATGAAGATAGAGAGGCAGAAGGTGAGGAGGATATTGATGAAGGGGGTGAGGATGAGGGTGAAGAAAACAGAGATGATGATGAAGGGGGAGGGAGAGGAGGAGGAAGACAAGGTGACTAGCACCTGTGCATTCCAACCTTCTATTTTATTTGCTTTTCACTTTTTAACTTTCTCCAGCCCCTGAGAGCAGGTTGCAGTCATTCCCTCCCCATCCCTCATGTGCTCAGTCACCCTGATTTTGAGGTCTTTCTCAACACCATGTTTCTGATCTTACTTTGGGGGAAATACCTTGAGCAAAATACAATGGGGAAAGAATCTCCACTTTTCTTTTCGAAATTCATTTTTAGCCTTTTTTTGTCTCAAACTATGGATTTAACACCACCTCTCTCTTCTGTGGGAAAAAATAAAAGCCCTCCAGCTTCCCTGACTCTGCTGGAGGCTGCCAGGTCCCTGTAATAACGCATAGAGTTTTTACTTTTTCCCTTTTTCTGTTTATTGGGCTTGGAGATTACATTGTGTCTCCATGTGAATACAGTTAGCATTTACCAATATATATCTGTCTATTCTCCCTTGTTTAGTAAGAAGAAAAGTAGGGTATAGACGGTCATCAAGTGTGGATTTGAGATGTCTGGGGGTTAAGTGGGCATTGTGGCAACGTAGCATCTCCGTTGGCACATCTGATTGTGATGTTCAACTGGCATCCTTGCAAGTTGAAGACAACAGTTGTGAGGTAATATTCTCTCCTGATGAGAACTTGAGCCTTGCCCCTCAATGGGAGGATCAGAAGAACCTATAGGGTTTTATTTGGAATTGACATTCTCTGTCATAACTTTATTTTTATTTTTTTTTTTTTTGGCTTTTACTGGAAGGAAAAGATGCTCATTTTAAATGTTGAAGTGTACAACTTGCTTTGTTACAATAAAACCACTGTGTACACAAAGGACCAGATGCTTTCCTGCCAGAGCAGACGCTCAATATGACCGTCCAAGCTTGATCTGCCTAATGACATCATGTCAAACTTTGTCTCCCTAACTTCGTATTTTTTTATACGTACTTTGCAGGGTGACCTCAAGGTTTTGCAGTGAAGGACCCCTCGTTTTAACCACAGCTATACCGTTTTGCAAAGGTTCACAGATAACTAGCTCAGGACCTCCGGAATGCTGAGCAAATAACAGACTTAATTAAGGGCCTCTGGAATTCAGGGCCTCCAAAGATACCTGAGAATTAGAGCAAGGACAGCCTTATCTGGCTGCAAGACAGGGATTTATGAACTGGCCATAGAAACAAACAAAGAAAGGATTGCGAGGCCTGAGTCACGTATACAGTGGGGCTCTCACGAGTTAGGGGCTGTGCAATCAGACATCTAGTCGCCAGCCAAGGAAGGGGGGCAGGATAAGAGAAACAATAAACCGCTGAATAGTCCCCTCGTTGTTATTTAGGTTAAGAATTTACCACCCTGCATCTCGCTTCTGTAAACCTTGCTTTTTGCTCTCCTATAAGAACCCCTCACCCCCAACCTGCGGGCGCGCAAGTCCTCCGAGAGACTTGTCGCCCCCAGGTACCTGTGTATCCAATAAACCTCCTGCTGTTTGCATCTGGCTGCGTGTTTTCGACTGATCTTTGGGCACGGGGTCTCTCCTGAGGGAAGACGCCCACAGGAGTCTTTCAGCAGATTGAGTTAAGGGGATTTGGATCATCTCAATTGGGCATCTTTTTAAATGACACTTTAGTTACTTGGATATGCTGACAGCACTTACTCCCACCATGTCACAGACCTGCTGCTCTAATGCCAACTAGACAAAGGACAGTTGCTGGAGTGTCTTCATTGGCAGTGTCAACCAGTCAAAAAGGTGGGCTGGCAGAGTCAGTAGTCTGTGAGGTGGTCAGAAGTGCTCTGTCCCAGGTATGGAGCAGAAGCTCTCAGATGTGACTCTGTGAATCTGTCTGCTCAGTGCTACTGTGCAGATAATGCTGTTTGGGGAACCACCTGATGCATCAGCGTTTCAATGCTGTAAAATAGAGCTACAATTAAAGGTCACATTATCAGAGATGACTACTGAACAACCTGGTCAAAGCTTTTTGATGTGCAGAACTTTATAAACAGAATGACTCCATCAATGACCAAAATGTAACTAACATCTGTGTAGATGGAAAGTGTGCCATTGCTGCACAGGACTGTGCTTAGTAAACAGACCACTGTATCATCAGGAATCTTGCTCTAGCAAAAGAATGTAAAGATTAAAAAAAAGTAGAGAGAATAATTTACTAATGGTAAAAATTTTAAGTGTGAAAAATCCAGTTACTAAAACCAATCAAAAGAGAAAAAGAGAGAGAGAGAGAGAGAGAGAGAGAGAGAGAGAGAGGGAGAGCAGCTAATAGAATAGTTACTGAGAAAAACTGTATTGCAAAGCTTTCATTATTACTTATTTTATAAATTTTATTCAATATCTAATATTTTGTTAAGAAAAAAATCTAGGCATAAAAGATGAAAATAATACATCTGTACATGCATGACTCAGATAGGAATTTTTAAATAACGTCTTTTTATGAGTAATTTGGGATTAAGCTTTCGATTAGTTGCCCTATCATGTCTAGAATTTATAGCTCATTTTTGTTCAAAACAGGATATACATATGCATAAATGTACAAAAACAAGCTATTACACACATACACAGAAAACACAATTTCATCTCAAGGTAGTATTTTTATTTTATGGTTTAAACTTTTAATATGAAAAAACAAATTTTTGTCATTTATAGAAAGCAGGTGATTCTTCTGTGCTAATCCCATTTTTTTTCTTTCCATGTTTTTTTCTTTTTGCTGTAGATAGATTCTTTTCTCACATAATATATCCTGATTACTGTTTCCCTTCCCTCTACTCTTCCAAGTACCATCCCAACTCCCTTCCCTTCCAGATCCACTCCATTTCTGTCTCTCATTAGACTACAAATACGCTTCTAAGAGATAACAATTAAATATGATGAATAAAATATAAGATAAAGGCTATCACATCACAGGTGGACAAAACAAATCAATAGGAAGAAAAAAGCCCAAGAGAAGGCACAAGAATCAGAGCCCCATTCATTTGTACACTCAGGAATATCATAAAAACGCTAAAATTGAAGTTATAATATATACACAGAGGGCCTGGAACAGGACTGCACAGACTCTATGCATTATGCTTCAATCTGTATGAGTGCGGAAGCGTATAGAGAGCTTAGATGACCTTGTTGTTTTAGCATCCTCCAACCCCTCTGGCTCTTACACCCTTTCTGCCTCCTCTCCTACAGGGTTCCCTGAGCTCTGAGGGGAGGGATTTGATGGGGACATCTCATACAGAGTTGAGTATTTCCGGTCTCTCACTCTCTGTGCAATGTCAGACTGAGGGTCTCATATGTGTTCTCATCTGCACCAGGAGAAAGGTCATCTGATTATAGCCGAGCAAGTCAGATATCTACGGGCATAGCAGAATGTCATTAGGAGACATTTTAGCATGACATTTTTGTTTTGTTTTATTGTTACCCTAGGTCTCTGGGATATCTAGTCTCTGTTCTTGGCCACCCAAGCAATGTCAAGTTTGGGTTCCATGCCATGGAAGTGGGCTTTACGTAAAGTCTGATATTGGTTGGTTACTCCCATAAGCTTTGTGCCACCATTGCCATAGCATGTGTAAGTGATGCATCATTATAGGTAGAAAGGTTTGTGGCTGAGTTAGTATTTGCATTTCTCTTTTGGTAGCATTCAGAGTACCTTCTGATACCAAAGATGCTAGAATGTAGGGGTGAAGGCTCTATGTAGGTGTCAACTCTACTTCTCCATGTTTAATGAGTTGTGTGAATGTTGTCTTCAGCAATGGTACCAGTTTGTGGAGAGCAATCTATTGTCCTGAAAACAATCTGTGTTATTTGGGGTATTCTATAGAGCCATTTGGTCAACAACTCAATTGAATGTAACTTAGTCCCAATACTGAAAGTTTCACTTGGTGACAAGAGATAGCCAGTTGAGACTTAGCCTCCCTCCATTATTTGACACTTTTATTTAGATAACCTTTATGTATGTATATATTTTAGGAAGTTTCTACTGTATTGTGTTTCCATCAAGTGACCCTTAATTTTAGCTGTCTCCCTTCATATTCCCTCCCTCAGCTCCCTCTCCCTTCCCCACTAGATCCTCCCATTCAAGCCCCCAACCTTCTAATAGTTACAGTTATCTATTTTATTTCCCTTTATACCTGTAGTATCTTACCTCTGTGGATTACAGATGGTGGCTTGGTTATCATTGACTTAACAGTAATAGCCACATATAAGTGAATGAATACCATATTTGTCTTTCTGGGTCTGGGATACTTCAAACAGGATGATTTTTTTTCTAGGTCCATTCACTAACCTGTGAATTTCATTCTTTTTAACAGCTGGGTTACACTCCATTCTGTAAATGTACCACACTTTTTTTATTCATTCTTCTGTTGGGGAACAACTAGGATGTTACCAAATTCTGGCTATTGTGAATAAAACAGCAATGAACACGACTGAGCAAGGGTCCCTGTTGTAGGATGGAGCATGCTTTGGATATATGCTTAAGAGTGGTATGGCTGGATCTTCAAGTACTCTATTCCCATCTTTCTGAGGAGTCACCACATTGATTTCCATGGTGGCTGTACACTTGTGGCTTTGATTGCTCCTGTTGTGGTCTGAATGAGAAATGTCACATAGGTTCATATTTTTGAATTCATAGTCTCCAGACAGTGGTGCTGTTTGGGAAGCTTGTGGAAGTCTCTCACTTCAAAATTCCAAGTTTATAATGGATGCCAAAATCAAACAGGAACAATCAAAGCCATAAGTGATTACTCACTATTGGCAGAAATGAATCAAACTTAGAAAACTTTGATAAGACAGATAATTTTCTGTGAAAACTAATATCAGAAATTTTTTTTAAAAGTACATTTACCATGTCACTTTTGGCAAGAAAAATACAAATAACAATCACAAGTGCTTCCATGTAGGCACCAGATCTACAAAACATAATGATAGAATAGTATATTCATTTCTTTTCTAGTTGCTATGACAAAATGCTTAATAAAAGAAACATAGGAGAGAAAAGATTTATTGTGGCTTCAGTCTACGCCCCCAGGGACTAGTTCCATCCAATATGGCTCTACCTGCTAAGTTCCCACAGCCATTTCGTCTTTTCTGCCTAAATTTTTCATAATAAAATATTAGTTGTCTTCTCTATTTCTCCCTCACACCCTCTCAATCTCTCTCTCTCTCTCTCTCTCTCTCTCTCTCTCTCTCTCTCTCTCTCTCTCTCTCACACACACACACACACACACACACACACTCAATAAATTAAACAAAATGTAATAAAATTTTAAAAATTAAAAAAATTGCCTAGTATTGACATGAATATGCTTGTTTATTTTTACATTAAAAATTAAAACTTGGTTGTGCTAGGTCTCAAACAAGGGACAAACAGCTGAAGTACCTATTAACACATATCTAAGTGGATGCTGGCCCTCCAGATTCTCCCATCATCCCTTAGTCCCTCCCTGTTACAGGATCCTCCTGGCTGGCATACCTGGCCCCATACCAGGAATTCTCCAGCTTAGGGGCTACGCTGCCCTTCGCCCAGCTACTCTTCCACATTTAACTTCAGTAGTCTACCAGCCCTTTTCTAGTTTCTTGGTCTCTGCAGCACTCAGCCACGATAAACTCAATAGAGGGCTGGATCTCAGTAGTTTACCCCGAGGCAATACCTGGTTGCAAGAAGGACTACAAACTGAGATTACCCAGGCACCACCCAAGAACAGACCATCCAAAGGAAATTCCTAACGCTCCAACCGGTGTAGATAGGATCACCTGACAGCACACATTCACCAGGACACACCTAGACAAATGTCAGTCAATCAGGAGTTCTGAACCTTAGAAATCCCTCACCCCCACCTTTACTACTATAAAAAACCCAACTCCAACTGTGCTCGTGGCTCTCCGATTATTCCAATACACTGTACACACTGAGAGACCAAGTTTTGCAAACTTTCATAAAATAAAAGTTTTTTGCATTTACATATGGGACTCAGTCTCCTTGTTTTGGGGGAGCTTCGCGGATCTGGGCATAATGGTCTCTTGGCCTCTTGGATCCATGTTCCCCTTTCTCCCTCTCCTCTCCCCTTTCCCATCGGCTTACAGGTTCAGTCTGTCGGTCATGTTCACTGTGAACTTTCCCAGATGTCTCTGCCTCTGCCTACGCGCAGTCATGTCCTCCTTTTATTTCCTTTTCTCATTCATCGGTTGAAGAAACCCGGAAGTGGCCTAAACAAGCTCTCTTCCAATGAACTCGGCTGCTCCAAACCAACTTGCTCATTAGACTTTCCTAAGGTGTGTATGGATCGTCTGTTTCTGCTGGCTTCTGCCACCCACCAAATTTTATTCCAAATGCTGGAGCACAGCTCTTGTGTTTCTCTCCCCATACCCCCGAAACTGCTCCAACCATCCAACTCTCTTCCACCACTCCAGAAGTGTCTCTGGCTCCTGGAACTACCACACCCATCCGGGCGGCTCTCTGTCCTAAGACACTTTCCTCCCAGTCTATTGAAATCCTTCTCTTTTCCAAAAGCTTCTCCCAGTCTACCTCTGTACCTGCCATAGCTGCTCATCTCTCCTGATCTGCTGGTCACCCTGAGCTTCCTGCTTTGTCTACTAGTACTACAAAAGCCACACTGATGTGCCAGGAAACTCCTTTTGCCCCTACTGGACCCCAGTCACAAAGTCAAAGGACACCTCTCCTCTGTTATTTGGAACATTTCTCTTGACAAGTTTCCCATTGCACTTGGGGATACCCGCCCCCCCCCCACCGTGGAAATTCTTACCACGACATTTTATCCGCTTCAACTCATTTCTTTTCTTGACTCCCATTGGAAGCCACAGTCCCTGCAAATGCCAGCCCTTCCTCCGGTGGAGTTTCGTTTCACTGCCCTCCCCGTTAGATGACATACTGCTTGGCCTCGGTGATTGGCGCATTTGATCTTCAAACTCTTTCAGACAGTAACAGCTTCTGCCTCTGTACAACAAATGATCCCCAAATCTCTCATATCTAAACTTGTTCAGCTTCACATTTCCAAATGTCTGTTATCTCAAAGGCGGTGGTTCTCAGCCTTCCTAATGCTGTGACCCTTCAACACAGCCCTCAAGTTATAGTGACCCCAACCATAAAATTATTTCCATTGCTACTTCCTAACTATACATTTGCTACTGTTATGAATTATAATGCAAATATTTTTGGAGATAGAGGTTTGCCAGAGAGTTGTGACCCACAGGTAGAGAACCGCTGATCTAAAAGTTGGGGCCCACAGGCTGAGAACCACTGGTCTTAGGGTTGTGACCCAGAGGTTGAGAACCACTGATCTAGGGTTTTCTACTTCGCTGTAAACTCTTTTGTCTGTACTGTTTCTCTGCTCTCTTTTCTCAAGGAAAAAAAAATCTCTTAAGGGTTAGGTATGTTTCAAAATCTATAAACTTCAACAAAAAAATCGGCTTAAAATTTGAAATAAAATGATGATACTTAAATATCTGTACCTAAATAATCTTAATCTGCTACAACACACCACATATGTGATTCATTCAGCTCTTGTTCAGGATTTTAAATAACAACCACATGGTTGGCAGCCATCTTTTCTCAGGTTAAAGGGTACATGCCATGTGACTTCACCACCATCTCAAGATGACCATGTGGTACAAACCAACTAAGGTAGAACCTATAAAACTTCTTAGTCTGACTGAGCCTTTGGTTTATTATTTATCTGCTTTTCAGTCCAAGGAGACAACAACAGGCCTCCAAAATATTTCAGATTTGGATGGATTTTTTTATATGAAGATAAATTCCTAAGGTTATAACGTTATACTTAGGTTAACAAAACTGTTACATAGATAAAGATGTATGACCAACTACTTATTTTTTGTTAACTGTGTTCAACACCAGGCTCCTAATAATTTTAAATAGAACAACATGTATTTGATAAGTAAGATATATTTGATGAATAAGGTTTGTAAATTCCTAAGGTCTACTCAGGCTAACAGTAACTGACTTGTTGATAGATGGCTAAACTCTTTTTCTTTGCTAACTTTATTTAGATATTTACCTAGCCTTTTTGCTTTTGCTCATTGTGTTCAGTTTTAGTTGTCTGGATAAACTAAGTCATACAAGAAACTGTGATGTTCTATAATGGTGCCCTATAAAAGAATCAGAAAGGTAAAGTTTTAATCTTGTGAAAGACTGCATTTATGGTTTAAAGTTTTATTTTGATGCCAAAGGATCTTCAGTAAATCTTAAACTCAAATTTTTAAGCTCAAACTTAACAAGAATGAAACTAAAAGAAAAACCCTAATTTTATAAAAACTACTAACTTTGAGCTGTTACGTAATTCATTTGACAACAACCTTTATTAAACCTTCCATATATGTTTTCAAGGTTAAACCTAAAGCAATAACGACAAAAAAATATTTTAAACTTAGATATACTTAATAGATAATCCTCAAACTCTTCAGAGATCTACTGAATGTGACATTTAAAATGTTTAATGAAAAAGCTTCCCATGATAGACAGAAATGCCGGCTCCTAGAGGCAGCCCTAAGGTCACCAAGGAAGACATGGGGAACATAAGACCTGGATTGTGGTAGCAGTGGCCACTGGCCCTACACCAACTGTGAACACAGTTGTGTTGACTGCCCTAGTCTGCTTAAGTCAAGGTAGGTCAATATTCCTAAAGACCTGGGTCCAACAGGTCCAACCGAGGCAGCTCTGTGTGGTAGCTGAAGATTTAATGGCCGTTCTGTATGACAGTCAAAGACCACGGGAGCCTAGGGTAATTAACCTCCCAGGCAGAGGTGAGTCTGTCATTTTAATTGATACATAAGCCTTTGAATTATACTTGCTATAATTTATCTTTCTCTGATCTCCAATGACTATAACAACAAATAAACCAGCTCCTTCCCTAAGGCTGCAGCTGCCTCTTTACCTCATTTAACTCAGACCTTAGGCCTCGGTTTTCTGGAGGCACCAGGCCTCCTGCTGAGAAAGGCAAACACAGACCACTCTTAAAGAGAGAAACTGACAAAACAGGCCTCAGAGAATTTTTGCTATTCCTGTATTTTAAGGTACTGGGTTTGCCATGACTGCTCTCAGGGATCAACCACTTGTGCTTCCTGAACAATAAAAAGGGTTGGAGTTTGTGTGAGTTATGAGGGCCTGAGAAGTAGTTTAGGGCATAAATAAATAAATGTAAAGGCGGGAGGGTGTCAAAGCTTAAGTAAGTTGTGAGGATCTAGAAAACGTGCTTTAGGATGTGCAAATGTAAGCTATAAAGGTCTAAGGAAGTGGTTTAAGACATACAAAAAAATGAAAATGTTTCAGATTTCTTTCTATCAGTGTGCTATATGCCATTGTTATACTAAGATTTCCAAAGCTCAGAGTTTTAACGTGATTTATCTCTGGGTCCTTGACTTTACACTTTACCCTCTATCCCTAGTCTTTATCTGCCTCAGCAGATTCCAAGTCAGCTGCAGACTACTCCAGAGCTGCTGCAATCTGCAGCCCCGAGGGTTCCTTCCGATTCCGCATTCCAGATGTTTGTGGCCTAAGTAGCATACTGAGCGCCCTATCCTGGCCTCTCCAGTGCAGGGATGAGACATTGTGATGAGCCTGTCTCTCTTCCCCCATCTCCTCACATGGCCTAGTTCCATCTGTGATCATGTCCACTCTGGTTTCTCCCAGCTGTCTGTCTCTCCCTGGCTTCTTCCTTATATCTACAGTAAAAACCTCAACTCCTAAGAAGCAGTTGTTATTCCTTATGCTCTCTCTGGTCCCTTTAAGGGCTAACCACGCCCACTCCCAGCCACTTCTGACCATGGTCGCCATCTTAACTTCCTTCTGCTTTTCTGTCCCTTGGCGTGTGCACATGTGTTTTCCTCTCTCTGTTCTCTTTTCTATTTCTGCCTTTCTTTCTCTCCTTTTTCTCTAAGTAATAAATGTTTATCCTTATTCTTAGCCTTATGTCTGTTTACTATGTCCTATGAGCCTTTTATCCGCCATAACCGCCCGCCTGACTCGCCCGGCCGCATGGTGCTGCCACCCTGGAGATCTTGCAGGGACCCACAGCCATCCTTGTCGGACTAGCGGCTGCTCTGCGAGCCTGCCAGGGAACACACCTGCTTTTTTAAAGAACAAAAGCAGTCACACCCTTCTTTATATATTTTTTTTCTCACAGGTTGAACATTTGATACCACAGGATATTAAACATTATCCTCAGTGCGTATACTCTGTTTCATATAAATATATAGTACAGAATAACAAAAGGGTATTAGGAAATAAAGTGTTAGCCTTGTTACCTAGTCTCTCTCGGTCTACGGATTGCAGCATAGTTATCCTTTATTTTACAGCTAATATCCACTTATGACTGAGTGCATACCATGTTTGTCTTCATCAATCTGGATTATTTCACTCATGATGATTTTCTTTCTAGATCCATCCATTTGCCTTCAAATTTTCTGGTGTTATTTTCTTAGCAGCTGAGTAATACTCCATTGTATAAATGTACCATGTTTTCTTTAATCCATTCCTTGATAGAGGGATATCTAGGCTGTTTCCAGGGTCTGGCTGAGATTACAGTTAAAGCTGCTATGACATGGGAACCCAGATCTCCCTGGGAACAGGAAATAGCAGAGATTTCTTAAGTGGACTGAGGGCAGGTGGGAATGGAACGTGAGTGATCAGGTTGAGGGAGCATGGGGGGGGGGCTGTGGAGGGAGCATTTGGGAGTCAGGCAGAAGCCTAGCACAGGAGAATCTCCCAGAAGTCTATAGGGAGAATCTCAGTTTAGACTCCTAGCAATATGGATAAGTAACCTGAATTGACTGTCTCCTGTGACCAGACTGGTGCCTGGCCCAGCTGTCATCAGAGAGGCGCTATCCAACAATGGATGGAGGCAGATGCAGAGACTAGCAGCCAAACATTAGGTGGGAGTTCAGGAATCCTGCGGAGGAGGAGGAGAAAGGAGTGTGGGAGTCAGAGGGTCAGGGACTCCACAGGAAGTCTCATACGGTCAACTAACCTGAGCTCATAGGGGCTCACAGGGACTGAACCGACAACCAGGGAGCCTGCATGAGACTGACCTAGGCTCTCCACACATATGTGACAGCTGTGCAGCTTGGTCCTTTTATGTGACTCCAAACAGTGGAAACAGGGGCTGTCTCTGACTCTTTACTGGCTTTTGGGACCCTACTTCTCATACTAGGTCGCCCTGCCCAGCCTTAATACACAGGGAGGTGCTTAGTATTACTGCAACTTGATATGCCTTTATTTTATTGATACTCAGGGAGACCTGCCCTTTCCTGGAGGGAGACAGAAGAGGAGGAGACTGGGGATTGGAGGAGGGGGTGAGAGAGAGGGACTGGGAGGGAAGGATGGGGGGGAGGCTGCGACTGGGTTATAAATAAATAGATGAATAAAAAGGAAAGGAAAAGACAAAAGAAAAGAAATTGCCAGCCATTCTGTTCTAATCCCAAGACAAAGTTAATGACTTTTTAAATGAAACTGGTCAGCTACTCAAACGACCATTTTTAAAATCAAATATTTTAACACAGTGTAGTCCAGAAGTGCACTAATTTTATCCTTAGATACTAAGAAATGATGGGAGGAAAATATTAAAAATATTAATCTTCTTTCCACAGTCGAAGTACTTACTATATTGCTATAAGGTCAGAAAACTTTATTTACAGTAGAAATTCTATAACTCATATCACAATATAGTGGTGAATCTGAGTCATGGTTCTCCGGGCAGTGTTTGCTGGCCTTGCATGGTATGACAACAGGTGGAACGTGTCTGCCCAATGGTTAACACACTCATGCGCATTTAGTTCTGGATTATCTTTTGGCCGTTGCACACTCATGCACATTTAGTTCTTAATTATCTTATTGTCATTGCACACTCATGCACATTTAGTTCTGGATTATCTTTTGGCCGTTGCACACTCATGCACATTTTGTCCTGAATTATCTTTTGACCGTTACACACTCAGAAAGCTCTTACTGCTGACAACCTTATTGTTGCCACATGGGGTCAATGATCTACACTTCAAGGTATTAGATGGACTTGATTAAATACTTGGAATGAAATAATGTGATGCCTTGGGTGGTCTTTAAAACAAAGAGTAGAAGGCAGAGGTGCCAGATGGAACAGAATGAGAAATGTGGATGAAATTGTGCTGACACACCCACTTTGCAGCTGCATCAGTAACTGACCAGAGACCCTGCTGTCACTTAGGCCAGCCTCCACCCAGAGTATGGCAGTGAATTCAGTCAAGCTGTGGGCCCTTGGCTGGGGTGACCGTTCATCTGTCCCTGATTTGACGATCCGATCAAGAATGAATGCTTGTATAATCCCCTCACCAAGCCATGTGAAATGCAGTCTCTGTGTGATGGCATTAGGAGGCAAACCTTTGGTGGTCACTCATGATGGTGGTGCTGACAGGAAGACCACAGGAAATAGGAGAAGGTTTATTTTAGAGATGTTTTGAGTGACTATGATCCAGAAACTCAGATTTAGGTTACCCCAAATTCCATTTCTCAACAGTTTCATGAGGTTTTATAGTTTTACAGAAAAAAAAATCATAAACCAGTTCAATTTTAAATACATTGGCAGGTATATCATAGAGGCAGTTACAGCAAAGTGGGGGGGGGCTTTCCTATAGGCCCAAGATGCTATTTGATAACGTTCTTAGTTTAGTTAGAAGCCAGTGGTCTGTTAAGTTAATAAATTCCAAAATGTTTCTATCACTCACAAGCTGTTAATTCAGATGCAGGTGGGCAAGGAATGGCTGTGTGTGATGGTGAGAACAGACTTAAGGAGAGGGAAGTAGCCTCCAGACCTACAATACTACGCTCTCTCCACAGCACTGAAATTCTAATTTGGCAATACGTTTTTGGGGAACAACTTCTTTTCAGGTTTCATTCACAGTAGAGACCCCATAAAATGGATTAATGTCATTATTAGGAGCACAAAGGCCAGAATTCCTTCTCCCACAACATGTGAAATAGCTAAAGTGTCCATAAACAACAGGTCTTTACCAAACACAGAGTCAGCAGCATCATGGGCTTGGCCTTCCAGGCTCTAGAACAGAATCTTCTGTTGTTCGGAAGCAGCTCATCTTCCATGTTGAGTTAGTACAGCAACAGACTAAGCCACTGGGTCAAAGGGGCAGAAACAGGTAGTTATAAAGTGAAAGCCTAGTTACTTAACGTAAGTCCCACCACTTCTGCAGGACTGAAGGCTGGCCACTGTCCTATAGCAGAGACAGTTGAAGGGAGCTCACTCGCCACATGACCATCCTGAATACCATCTGCGGACGTAGGAAGGCAGGCTGTTAATGGATGAACTCTGCACAGATTTCAAAAACATCTTTTGTACTCATGAACTCCCCCTGAATGCTAATTGGTCAATTATCTTCTCTGACTGTCCACTCTCACAAGGACTGGAAGAGGGTCAGAAGTTTCTATCATCCCTTTACAACCAGACAAATGTCAGTGATTTCCCAAGGCACAGGACAGCCGGTTCTAGGGGAATAAATGAACTGCATTTGTGACAATCGACTGAATTACGTCCTCAGGGAAATAGGCTGCATTGAAAGCAATTTTCACAATACCTAATACCTCTGTATCAACTCCACTTCCCTTTCTCCTTCATTCCCGTTCCAGCAGGGATTCCACCCTGGTGGCACAAGTGGGTATTGGTTCATAAGAAGGGCATGAGAGAGTCAGAGGATAGTCCTAAGCAACTAGGCTAAGGATTTTAGAACTCGTGGCTTTGGTGAAAATAAGTCAAGAAGACAAAATTCACAGAAAAATAGGTTTAATTATAAAAGGCTGGGGATGTTATAAGTGAGACACAGGTAAGAAGGTCAATACTAGGCAACTAGGTGACCATCCCTACAAAGAAAGTAGTTGAAATACAAAGATAGAGGATGCTAAAACTCTAGAAGATGTTCCAAGCGACAAAAATCTTTGTTCAGGAGCCCTTGAGTGCAGAGACTGTGAGGAATAAAGAGTATAAATAACAAGGTTTTCTGATGTGGAAGATTAAAGGGAATTAGTACTTTCGAGAAAATGGATGAATGGGTACCACAGATGACAGAAGGAGCCCTTCAACCTTTCCTCGTTAGTGGGAAATGGAGGTATATTTACAAAGACACCTCGAATGAAAGTGTGTGTGTGTGTGTGTGTGTGTGTGTGTGTGTGTGTGTGCGTGTGTGTGCTTCTCCAGCCTTTACTAACAGATGGAATTCAGATGGTTTCCGCCATTCAGACGAGAAGCCATCACTCAGAGAGCTAACAGTGAAGTTAATAATGTATTAATACCCTGGGTGGGGTGAGCTGGTAGGAGCTCTGCAAACCATTTAATCATTCTTTCATTTTCCTCGTACGGCTGGTTCTAAAAGCTTTTCTAGCTGTCTAATAACCTTAATCATGAGAAACATAATAAAACTTAATAAAGTTTCTTCTATTTTAAATGATATTTATGATGAAATGTTTTAATTACCCCTAGATAAAATTCTACCGGTAATGGGAATTATTCTTAGCTTTGACATGTACAAGTTTGACAGCCAAGATATTGCTACGGTTGATGCTATTACTTGCAGGGGGGAAAGGCACTATAATTGCATCTGGAAGTCAATACATCATCCCCCCATGTCAAATCTTCAAACAGTAACAGTCCAAAGAAATTGTAGGCTCTTTCCCAAGAGAAGTGGCTCTAAAGGTACACTTAGTGCTTCCCTTCTGAAGACACATATATCCTGCTGCAATTTGGCCATCATATAAAAAGGTAACTCTTTGAAGTTGAAGAAGGATCTCTCTTTAAGCTGGTACCTTTCAAACCTGACTGCACACTGTAGTCATGTAAAGCACTTCCAAAAGCAAACTGAGGTCCGTCTGCCTCTCCATGCCATTCTAATTTAATTTTGGCCTGGGTGTGGTCTGACAACCAAGAGGGTTAGAAGTCCTCTAGGGAATCCTGATGTTCAGACAAGGTGGAGCATCTGCTGTGCTTTCCTGAGGACTCATTAATAGCTCAGATTTCCATCTACTTTTTAAACAATTTCCAAAAGTTGTGGGAATGTTATTAGAAGGTACTGGCATAGGGGGTGGGGTGGGGAGGGATGTCAAAGGCATTCAGGCAAATAAATAAACAAAGATGAAACAATGATTGTTGTTCTGGGAAAGGAAAGTGCGTTTCAGAGAGAAAATTGCTATTTGGAGGAAATTATTTAAGGCTTTTTAGAGAAACAAAGGAAAGGCAAAAGAAGAAAAAGCTGTGAGAAGCATTGGCTCCAATGGGGTTAAAACCATTCGGTTCATTCAAGTAAAAGAATTCTTCAGTCACCAAATAATTTTGCATCCTTCTGCTTCTTTTCATTTGTCTGACTTGCATGTTTAGGGGGAGGCTTCTGCAGAAAGGAAGAAATTGAAGATAGGGGATGGGCTTAGACTTCTAGTTTCTGGTCAGTATGGAGGGACTGTCCAGGTGCAGGGTTCTACGTCAAGGCTTGGTGGCTGAAACTTCGAAAGAGCAAAGTTGGCCATTCTTACTATCAAGTTGGAATTCTGACTTGATCAATCATCTTAGTTCTCAATGAAGCTTTGCTAGTTATACTACTACTAGCTGCCTGTTGTGCTTCAGTGTGGTCCCAGAGAGTGGGAGAAATGGTTCTGTGTCTTTGCCTACAGTGATTTGGGCAAGCTAGAAGAGTAGAGAGGAAATGTCAAAAGCTCAGACCATCTGGTAGGTGATGGGGACAAGCAGCAAGCCTACAGAATTATCCTACAGAATCTGTGCATTATTCTGCCACCTCACAGGAAGAAAGCTAAAGTTTGGTTTAAAGGTGAAAGAAATCAGTAACTTCAGAAAGTTTAATAAATGCCTGCCTTTATCAATGGTTCCAGATCCTTCTTCTTTATTAATGGTTCCAGATCTTTCTTCTTTATCAGTGGTTCCAGATCCTTCTTCTTTTTTGGTGGTTCCAGATCCTTCTTTATCAATCATTCCAGATCCTTCTTCAGCCTTTCTGTCTCCTCTTTCTTTGAATACCCCTAAACAACATTTTCTGTCCTTGCTATTAGGTTGGACCACGCAATTGGGCCCAGAAAATAAAAACTAAGTAGAAAAAGCACTTCCAAATTTAACATCTAGGGTGTTCTACGTGATCATTTGTGTTCTTTCAGGCAGCTGAATACAAAGCGTACAGTACAAAAAGTCTAAGAGAACCTAAAGAATGATGGAGCCTGAATGAAGCAGTTCAGGTGCCTGTATTATCACCGGAAAGTTTGCCACCAAACACTCGTGGTGATAATAAAATCATTTAATATGTTAAGCTATTGGAAGTTGTGAGTATTCATTACAGTAGCTAAGCAATTAGTTTTACTTAACCTGACAATTTGCTTAGTGATTACCTAAGTTCAAGAAATTGCATTCTGTATAATTATTTCTTCTTTTTAAATTTTCTTTGTGTAAATTTTCATATAAGCATATATTATACATTAAGCATATTATTTTAAAAGGTCAGTAAATCTTAAAGGATTTACAGTGTGATGTATAAAAACAATGGAAATAAATTAATAAATCAACATAAAATAATCAGGATTTTTTTTTGCTTGAATACCGGAAAAACAAATAAAACACTTGTAATAAACCCACAAGTCAATTAATGGAAATTAGAAAGCATTTAGAAGAGGCAACAATGAAAACACATTTCAGTATGTCTGGGAGGGTTCTATAGCCCATGGGAGCAGAGCGTTAGACAGACAGTATCACATCTTGTGTGTATTTCTTTAGCCTCTAGATCTAAGTTCTTCTTCTCTGTTCCTCCATTTCTCAAGATTTTTTTTTATCCACATAGGAGTGAAATTATGAGTTTGATTGTCTTTGTTTATTTCTAATTATCATAATTTGCCAACCAGATAAAGGTTTGAGAGACTGTTGGCATCTAATGCCAGTTCAGAGAAAGAGCTTGGTCAATCTCTACTAAATGAATGGAATTTCAGCTTGGAGGGAGTGAAGAGAGCCGGCAGCATTGTCTACTCATGTCACCCCACTCGCATACCTGGCCCTCATTTTCCTCTCTTAATAGGCCTTTCAAAAAAGTAATTATAGCATACAAATCTAATCTGTCCATATCTAATGCATACATTTCCTCTTGAGGTATCATCCAGCCTCCTCTGAATACTTCTAGTAAGAGTACCCAGTACGTCTGAGAGATGTCTAGACTTATGCCAATAATGTGATTTAGTCTGACCTTTACATAATGCTTTGTGGTTATGATAGGAATACAAGCATCACCATGGAGTTTGACATAAGCCTCCAGTTTAAGTAGTCTGTCTCTATAGCCAGTCCGTCACTTCTGCCTGGGACCAAGTATAGTCCCAAAGTTTCTATTTTCTCTATTGTGAAACTTATTAGAAGCCTACATCTGGGCACATGATCTTCAACATGTTTATGCTCTTATATTCTACATACTCTTGATATGTAATTCTGTGAAAGCACATAGCTGTAAGAGGTACCTCTCATCATGTCTGCTGTTAGCCCCTGTTGGAGGTGATGCATTACTTAATGATGTTGTACAGCAGGCTTATTCTATGGAGACACAACACAAATCACCCCAGATATGGAGTCCATCATAAGACCAATGGACAGAGACCACAAAAGTCTAACTTGGTAAGCCAGTGAGTTTTATTAGGTTTACTTAATGGAATATGGGTGAGGGGTTACAGGAGTGGAGATGACTCAAAGTCAGCTGCGTCACCAAAGTCTACCCCAGCATGGGTGACAGCTCACAAAGCAAGAAACACAGAGTACACGTCACAGCCTGCAACCAGCTCAACAGGTTGAAGAATGTCCTTTCCTGGTGGCCCAGTTGATTCAAGCGCCTTCCTGGCAACCCACCTGGTCTTTGTTTCTTCTGGCTCAGCAGTTCAGCAGGTCTCTGTTTCTTCCAGGATACTGAAAGTCTTCTTGATGCATGACTCTTCAGAGGGAGTCAACAATGTTCTTTACTCTTTGCATAAGCTTTAGAGAGGAGGGCCTCAGTGAATCTGGTCAGTTTCAGGAGCTTCCTGAAGCTATTTGGAATTGTTTACTTCTAGTCTTCATGAGCATCCCGTACTATGTAATGTTCCATTCTTAGAGGAAACTACCTTGCAACAAAAGTTGGGATGGGAGTGGTTCCAACAGCACTGCCATGCCCTTTATCACTTTTGAAAGACGCAACTGTTGAGTGCACCTTCATGCAATTCCTTTCAGTTTCCCTTGTCCATGTTAGTGGACGCTTCCCAGGGTTCTGCAGTCAGTTCCACTCTACCTCGTGGCGTCGGAACTGTACACTTTATCCATGTGCTCTCATGACAGAAAACGGAGAGGCACCGGTGGTGTAACCTGATGCCCATTGCCTTACTAAAGTCTACAGTTTGGAAAGTATGGTCAGCTGAAAGGATTGCCAAGTGTCTGCATTCCAGAACACATCTCATTGGTATCTCTCAAAGAACAATCAACATCGCTGTTATTTGCTGTTGTGCGACTAAAATTAAAGATCATAAAGTTTATAATATTTTATTTTTTTTCCTTTTGTAATTTTATTAAATTATAAAAGTTTCCATTTACGCCCCTCTTCCCAACACCCTCCCACTCCCCCCCTCCCTCTCCTCCTCCCTCTTTGTCCCTAAGGGCAGTCAGGGTTTCCTGCCCTGTGGGAAGTTCAAGTTCCTCCCCCCTCCCTCCAGGTCCAGGAAGGTGAGTATCCAAACAGACTGGATCCCAAAAATCCAGTATATGCAGAGGAAACTAGTCCCAGTGTCATTGTCAATGGCTTCTCAGAAAGACTCCAGGCCAGCCACATTCAGAGAATCCAGCCACATTCAGAGAATCTGGTTGGATTACGTGCTCGTTCAATCGCAGTCCAACTGGCCTTGGTAAACTCTCATTAGATCCGACCCCTTGTAACAGTGGGTGATAGCATCCCTCGCAGTCCTTCGTCATTTTCTTCATCCTTCTGCTCCTCATTTGGATCTTGGGGGGCTCAGTCCGGTGCTCCAATGTGGGTCTCCGTCTGTATCTCCATCCAACGCCAGATGAAGAATCTATGGTGATAAGCAAAATATTCATCAGTATGGTTATGGGCCAAGGTCGGTTCAGGCACCCTCTCCTCTGTCCAGAGAACAATCTGGGGATCTCTCCTTGGACCTGGGATCCCATACATAATCAAGTTTCCTGTAAACCCTAAAATGACTCCCTTAGTTGAAATATATTCTTCCCTGATCCCATATTCATCCTTCCTCCCTTCCCCCCATCCCGGTCAACCGAGCTTTCTCCATTCCTCCCCTACTCCCTTCTCTCTAACCCTCTCCCCTTCCAACAACCCTCCCACCCACCCCCATGCACCCAAGGTTACCTGGGACTCTTGACTATTTCCTACCTCCTGGCAGATAGCTAAATAATCTTCATCAGGTTCATCTTCTTATTTAGCTTCTCTAGGATCACGAATAATAGGCTCAAAGACCTTTAATTATGGTTAGAATCCACTTATGAGTGAATACATACCGTGTTCCTCTTTTTGGGTCTGGCTTACCTCACTCAGTAAAGCGTTTTCTATGTCCATCCATTTGCATGATAAAGGTGTTGGAGAGACTGGGGATACAAGGATCATACCTAAATATAATAAAAGCAATATACAGCAAGCCGACAGCTAACATCAAATTGAATGGAGAGAAACTCAAAGCCTTTCCACTAAAATCAGGAACACGACAAGGCTGTCCACTCTCTCCATACCTCTTCAATATAGTGCTTGAAGTTCTAGCAATAGCAATAAGACAACATAAGGGGATCAAGGGGATTCGAATTGGAAAGGATAAAGTTAAACTTTCGTTATTTGCTGACGATATGATAGTGTACATAAGCGACCCCAAAAACTCTACCAAAGAACTCCTACAGCTGATAAACACCTTTAGTTTTTATACAAGATCAACTCCAAAAAATCAGTGGCACTCCTATACACAAAGGATAAAGAAATGGAGAGGGAAATCAGAGAAACATCACCTTTCACGATAGCCACAAATAGCATAAAATATCTTGGGGTTACTCTAACCAAGGATGTGAAAGACCTATTTGACAAGAACTTTAAGCCTTTGAAAAGAGAAATTGAGGAGGATACCAGAAAATGGAAAGACCTCCCCTGCTCTTGGATTGGGAGAATCAACATAGTAAAAATGGCAATTCTACCAAAAGCAATCTATAGATTCAATGCAATCCCCATCAAAATCCCATCAAACTTCTTCACAGACCTTGAGAGAATAATAATCAAGTTTATATGGAAAAACAAAAAACCCAGGATAGCCAAAACGATCTTATACAATAAAGGAACTTCTGGAGGCATTACTATCCCTGACTTCAAACTCTATTACAGAGCTACAGTATTGAAAACAGCTTGGTATTGGCATAAGAACAGAGAAGTCGACCTATGGAATCGAATAGAAGACCCAGATACTAACCCTCAAACCTATGAACACCTAATTTTTGACAAGGGAGCTAAAGGTATACAATGGAAGAAGGAAAGTGTCTTTAACAAATGGTGCTGGCATAACTGGATGTCAACCTGTAGAAGAATGAAAATAGATCCATATCTATCACCATGCACAAAACTCAAGTCCAAATGGATTAAAGACATCAACATCAATCTGTCCACTTTGAACCTGATAGAAGAGAAAGTGGGAAGTAGTCTACAAGATATAGGCACAGGAGGCCACTTCCTAAGTAGGACCCCAGTAGCACAGACAATAAGAGAAACAATGACTAAATGGGACCTGCTGAAACTGAGAAGCTTCTGTAAAGCAAAGGACACTGTCAGTAAGACAAAAAGGCTGCCTTCTGACTGGGAGAAGATCTTCACCAACCCCTCATCAGACAAAGGTCTGATCTCCAAAATATACAAAGAACTCAAGAAACTAGACACTAAAACTCTAATTAACCCAATTAAAAAATGGGGTATTGATCTGAACAGAGAATTCACAACAGATGAACTTCGAAAGGCCAGAAGACACTTAAGGTCATGCTCAACCTCCTTAGCGATCAGGGAAATGCAAATCAAAACCACTTTGAGATACCATCTTACACCTGTCAGAATAGCTAAAGTCAAAAACACCAATGATAGCCTATGCTGGAGAGGATGTGGAATGAGGGGAACACTCATCCATTGTTGGTGGGAATGCAAACTTGTGCAGCCACTGTGGAAATCAGTGTGGCGGTTTCTCAGGAAACTGGGAGTCAACCTCCCTCAGGACCCAGCAATTCCTCTCTTGGGAATATACCCTAGAGATTCCCGAACATACTACAAAAGCATTTGTTCAACTATGTTCGTAGCTGCACTATTTGTAATAGCCAGAACCTGGAAACAGCCTAGGTGCCCCTCAATAGAAGAATGGTTAAAAAAGATGTGGAACATATATACATTAGAGTTTTACTCAGTGGTAAAAAATAATGACATCTTGAAGTTTATAATATTTTAAACATATTTTGAAGTGTGATTTTCTAACATGCATTAATTGAGCGTAACCACAGGCTAACATTAATCAAATCCTGTCCTTAAACTCTTTTGTCATTTTTCAACATGCTGTCTGATGAGGGAAGTGTATTAATTTAGTAAGCCTTTTGTGATCCATTTCTGATTATAGTATTTTAAATGACATTATAACAAGTGTGTAAATTCAGTTCTCTTCTTCAGAAGAGTTGTGTGCATCTTTAATTTTTTTATTAGCACACAATCAACCCTACATTAATATAGCACTTGAGAACTGGAGAAAGCCAACACCTTGTATTTAAAATGACAAGTTAATAATTGCTGCCATCTGCAGGCAACAAAAAAAAATCTTCTCTGGCTTATACCTCTTTGTTGTTTGATCAAAGGCAATTTCAAGTGAACAAAATAATTATATTTCGAAGAGCAATGTACTCACAGTTTAAAGTAGAGCTGGTTTCTCCTGCCCTCCACATTTCACCGAAACAAACAGCACCTCGAGGAAACAGGGCAGTAGGAGGCAAGGCACTTGCACTGGCCAGGCCAAGGCTGCCACCTCTGACAGCAGATACAGACTGGAAAGCATTAGGAGAATGGAAAGGAGAAATGTGCCCAGCAGGGAGTGTTTTCTTGCTGGAGTGGGGGCGGCATTAAGACTGTAACTACCAAGTTAACAATGTATTTTGAACTCCCTCTGCAATACTCTCTGAGAAAACCATAATTTAACTGACTGGCTAAGTCAGATTGGTGACCACTCACATGCTGAAGGACAGGACAGTGCCCACACTTAACTAGGCAGCTGCTGCTTTGAAAACACCGTGTATCTGCTCGCATCCAATAAGCTGACATACACACTGAGGAAAACACAGGGCCGTACCGAACAGCGGTTCTCAGCCTTCCTAATGTTGCCACGCTTTAATACATTTCCACACATTGTGGTGACCCAAACCAGAAAATTATTTTCGGTGCTACTTCATAACTGTAATTTTGCTACTGTTATGAATTACAATGTAAACACCAGTGTTTTCCGATGGTCTTAGGTGGCCCCTAAGTATTTAGTTCCCCAAAGGATAGCGACCCATAGATTGAGAATCACTGATACAGAAGCTGGAATGCAGCTTTCCAATGTTGTAAAGAAAAGAATTTGTTATTGTTAATCCAAGTTAGGTAATATAGGCTTGTGACCCCAGCACTCAAGGGGCTGAGGCAGGAGGATCACAAGGTTAAGATCAACCTAGGCTACATAGCAAGATTCTATCTCAAACAATCGCAGTAACAAACAAAACAAAGAAAGGTGTATTTTAAGGATGTCTTTGGATAATGATCTAACTCATTGTTCCTTAGTGGGCACTGCTGTTAGCACTGGGGATGCACAGTTCCTTGTTCTGGAACCCTGACGGAAATGCTGGTAGACTTAATCACACAACAATAAGTTAAAAAAGTGCTCCCATGTATTTCCAAGTGGCCCCCGGAGAAACAGTATCGCCTCTTCCCAACTGATAAGTTTTCCCAGTAAGAGTTGAATAATTTCCAGTTATTTTCCTTAGTGTTTGCGCAAAGATTCTTTGGAGAAATGGTAATCTAAGGACACAAAGGAAAGTTCCTTCTGTGGGCCATAAAGTGCTCTCTCTTGCCTCCTCTGAGTGCTAAGTGAGAAACCTTAGCAGAAGCTATTTGTTAAATTCTATATGACAGAAACACAATAAAACATAATAAATATGATCAGCAAGTTAATAACGAATACATTTCAATCTCTTCGCAACAGTAAAAAAAAAAAACCTAATACCAATTTTAAATATACGACCAAGAAAGTTAGCAAAGCAGTGCAAAAAAAGTATTAAGAAACATTAGAAAGCATAGTCAACCACGTTAGTAGCCAAAGCAATATAAATGGGGTCAGCTAGACAACGTTCAGGTCACAAAACTTGGTGGGAGGAGAGAACCAACTCCTGACAGTTGTCCTCTGACCTCCAGACACATGCTGTCACACACACACACACACACACACACACACACACACACACACACACACACACACCACATATCCCATATAAACTATACACACACACACACACACACACCACATATCCCATATAAACTATACACACAGTAAGAATAAATAATTAAATTTTCAAAGACTGTTTTACCTCTAGAACTAGAACTATATTTGAATGGCAGTGTTCCCTGATGGTGAGAATAGAGACAGATCCACACAGGCCTCATGCAGAAAGTGTAAGAAGAAATAGCAAACCTTACCAGGCTGCGAATCACTCAATCCACCAGCCCCATCTTAGGAAGCTTCGCTTATCACTGTAGATGTGAGCAAAGATGTGGCTGAAGTACTGTCAACTAAATTATTATTTTTATTACAAATATATATATTATGCAGTTTAAGAAAGGAAAAATAGATTAATTTTATATATTTAGGAAATAAAATATAAATTTTAAAATATGCTTTTGGAGAACTGAAGATGTGAAAATATTCTAAGTATGCCATTCAGGAAAATACAAAATACAAAGTAAGATACAAAACAGTATTGGAAAACATGATAGTGTTTTTTTAAATACATAGTCCAATGGCGCTAGCCTGGCGAAATGGCACAGAAGAGGGCTTGTTGCTCTTGCAGAGGGCCCAGGTTTGTTTTCTAGCACCCAGGTGGTGACTAAGAGTCATCCATTTTCAGGGCATCTACCACTCTCTTCTGACCTCTGTAGGCACTACACACACACTGACATACACACACACACACACACACACACACACACACACACACGCACGCACGCACGCAAGCACAAAGCAGTGTGTCTCTAACAAGCAACGCTGTCCAATTATTTTTTTTTCTATTTCTTGGAACCAAGATGAATCATGTTTTTCTTCTCTTTATTGTTTCTGGTTTTATACAATGAGTATATACGACTTTTGTGATATTAAAAAAATATAGTCCATCACAGGCAAAGCTTTAACTCAGTTAAAAAGAAATTTATGAATTTCAGAGGGAAAGATTTTAGTCAGGCTATAGCTATTTTGTCTGTTTGTCATGCTCGGCTCTTAGTCATACCCTGAACTTATTCAACAATCGACTCACCAGCTGGAGGGGAGGAGAGGCCTCAAAAGCAACCGGGCAGCGGTGGCAAACACCATTATCCCAGCACTGGGTGTGGGGGCGGGAGACAGGCAGATCTCTGAGTTAGGCCTACAGAGCGGGTTCTAGTCTTCTCAAGATGTACAGAGAAATTCTGTTTTGAAAAACAAAAAACAAAAGAAAAGAAAAGAAAAAGAAAACAAACAAAAACAACCAACCAACAAACAGAAAAGTAAGACACGAGCTTAGAAACCACACACTGTATCTGGATGGTGAACCAGTGCGAATAATACCCCTGGCCCCTGACTCCCCCTCCACACACACCGAAGAAGATAAAATTCCAGTCCAATTAATTATTCTGAAACGCAAATCGCAAAAGCATCATAGCAAAGACTGTTAGACAATTATTCTTCTTTTCTTACCCAAGGTATTATTTGAACTGTTAACAGATGTCAATACTGTAGTCAGTATTTGAGGGAGGGTTTATTGGCCTTCAAACTGGAACATTTTGGACTTGGTTGCCTTGCCTAGAAAAGACAAGAAGCATGAGCACCACCTAGTGGCCGAATCATAACATCACAAGGCTACAGGGCACTGTGCATAGAATAAGGTATAGGAATTGACTTAGTCCTAACGTGCCTCGGCAGCTGCAGTTCCATAATTTCCAAAGCTTCCTTCGTACCTAGGATTTGAAATTCAGAAATGCGACAGTTCTGGTCATCTTGGAAAAGATGTCACCCTGAGTTGCCCTTATCGCTAGCATAAGTTATCAAACATAAATTGTTTGACAGTCTGCTGTTCGGCAGACTGGCAAATGGTCTCTTTGAATATTGTTTATAGTGACGTTCGGCTCATCTGGTTCCCTTCTCATTTACTTGGTCATGTCGTGGACATTTGTTCTTTCCACGAACTTGGACACTGAGAACCAATGAATGAATTGAGTATGATTCGTAGTCTAGTTGAGGAGAGTTGGTGATCTACACTAGAAAAACTTTATAGGAGGCCATTTGAACCAAGGTTCTGCAGTGGATGCGGAAAGACTGACCCACTGAAGTCATTCATGCTAAAGTCACACACGACTAAGTTGTTATCTGAACTTCTGAGAAAGTAGGCGAGGGTCCCATGGTACGCAAACTCCTGGAAGCACCGGTCGTAAACCACTTGATAAACACGATGGCGGATTGAATAGAAACGTCCCCATAGGTTCTCGAATCTGAACACTTGGTCCCAACTGGAGGCACTGTGTGGGGAGACTGTAGAACCTTGGGTAGGTGCAGCTTTGCTGGAGGAAGTACATCACTAGGAATGGGTGTTGAGAGTTCGTATCCCCTCCCGACTTCGTTTGCTCTTTCTGCTTCTGGTTTGCCATTAGAGATATGCTCTCTCAGCTTTTGCTACCCCTGACCACACACACAAACACACACACACACACACACACACACACAAGCAAGCTCTTTCTTTTCTAAGTTCCTTCTGGTCATGGTATTTTATAACAGCAGCAGAAAGTAACTAAGAGGAGTAACTAAGTAACCCTCCTCAACCCTCAAGGCCAAGTAACTGGAAGTCACCAGTCTTTGACAGACCTGTGTTCTGCCGTGCACTGCGTCATTGTTCTGCTCAGACTGTTATAAAAACCAACTGGTCTGCCAAACCCAACAGAGAGTCTCTACATCTTTTAGATGAAAAGCGATTCTGGAATGGTAAATAAAATTCAGTTAGGTCACCTCACTGACTTTTTTGTCTTTTGACATATCATCATTATAACTCTGTCCAATTATTGTAATGGGGCAAAACCACCACCTCCTCTAGGTGCTCCATTCACGACCCCCTTCCTAGAGTGCGGAGCTGCCCATAGGAGACATCACAAGGCAGACGGGGTGGGAGAAAGAAGCCATAACCTCTAGAAATTTTTTCTCGGAAGAGTCACCTGCTCCGCTGCTTCAGGCTGACGTGTTTGTGTTGGCTTCCTGCCCCTGGATATCCTGAGCTTCATTGTCCCTTCAATGCTCCCAACAGTCAGTAAACCAATAATACCTGCAGCCAACCCATTATCCCAGGAAGCTTGAAATGGCTCCTTCTGTCCTAAGACACCTGACTCCCTCACACACATAGCGAGCTAATTCTTCAACGTTGCTCTAGAAGGGTGACAATGGGCATATACTAAGATTATGAGCATGGTAGCAAGGAAGCATCCTATCTCAAATTTTGAAAGACAAAGATGAGATTCTGGAATGGTAAACAAAATCCAAGTAGGCCAGTTCACTGACTTTCTTGAAGTTTCTTCTTTTGCCATATCATGAGATACTCTGTCAGACTGTCATAATGAGGCCAAGGGAATCCTTAAATATAAAAGGAAATGAATGAATGCATTATCTGAGTGTCAAGGATGGCTCAGAGTGCAAACAAAACATTTGGGACAATGAAGAAATACTTTAGGACTAGTTAGTAAAAATTACACCAGTGTGAAAGCAGAAACACACAAAACACTACAAGATTATGTTTATTAGAGAGATGGAGAAAACCTGTTATTATTATTTATATCAAGGTCATTATACATTTGTAGATATTAATGCTGAAAGTGCAGGGATGTTGTTGATGCTTTGTCCACTCTGTCCTTTTACTAGATTAGCACATCAGATTCCCTAGTAGCGCAGGTGCCCCAAGAGTGAACATGGTCAACACCACACGTGGCTGCACCCTTCTCCAGCAGTTCCCTAAGGAGCGGGAACTCCCCGTCAGGAATTCCCAGAAGGCTTTACTTTAGCTAACAGGCCTCAGAGTCAGACACTAATATTATTGGCAACACACAGGACATTTTGTTTGGCCTGAATCCTTTAACATTTTAATCAATACTTAAGAATTAAAACAAAACTTTCACAGAAATCTCTTTCTGGATTCTCTTGCGATGCATGACAGGTATTATCACATAACCTGAAAGGACTGGATCCGAGGACAGGCTGAGGGCCCTTCATCATTGGCTGCAGCTCTCCACTCTAGGCAGGTGTACGTGAGCCTGGTCCCTCTCGGCAACTGAGCATGTAATTTCTGGCTGGATGATGATGACATTGTGGCACTGACAGATGACATGCCTCATAAATCCCCCACTGTCATCAGAAGTCTTGCTGCCCAGTACAAAACTCATGGTTCCCCACCTCACTTTGTGGGGGGAAGCCATAATAAGCTAAGTCTGGGCAGGTCACCCAAAGAAGGTTCTTTACTTCCAACCATTATCACCTGGGACTCTGGCCATCAATGAATTTAAATGGAGGTTGGTGTCTCAATAGTTTACCCTGAGACAATTCCAGAGGGCAGGAGGAATCACAAGCTGAAATCACCAGACCCCTACCCAAGAGCAGACCATTCAAAGGAAATGCCTGGCATTCCAAGCACTGTAGATAGAAACACCTGCCAGCACACATTCACCAGGACATCCCTAGACAAACGTCAGCCAATCAGGGGTCTTAAAACCTCTGAAACCCCTCACCTCCACCTTTACTACTATAAAACCCTATTCTAATTGACCTCGGGGCTCTCTGGCTATTCCAATATGTTGGACATGCGGAGGGACCAAATTTGCAAACTTGATTAAAATAAAGGCTCTTTGCTTTTACATACAGGACTCTTGGTTTCCTTGTTGGCTTGTGTGGGGACTTTGTGGATTTGGGCATAACAACTTTCTCTTTAATCTCTCTCTGATTTGTTCATTTTCTCACACCACTAAATTGAGGTTAATCACAAAATTGGGAAGGAGCACAGGCTGTAGCACAGTCCTCTGTCATGCTGATTGAGAACAATGGTCTGAAACACTGCGTGAGTCTGGAGCAGGTCATATCACAAGATGCTGCGACAAAGGTGTTTACACAGTGTTACCTGAGTTTGGGACTTTGAATTCATAACCGAGAAAATTGTTTATCTACAGATGCACATAGACGTACCCAATTCACATATTAAGAATGACAGAAAATTTTCAACCCAAGAGTTGGTGAAAGATATTCAGTTGAGTATCGTCTTACTCAGCTAGGGTTAGAGAGCCACACAGTCTTGATAATCTGAGTGCTAACTACAACATGATGTGGTGGATCAAATGATAATACCATGGAACCAAGCTAATGTTGCATTCAGCCTGTCTCATCAGAGGTCAGAGCTTGCTTGATCTGGTCAATGGATGCTCTGCCTACCCTGCGCTTTATTCACTTGCAGTTCTTTTCAGCTGTGTTCTTCTTACTCCTGACGCAGACCAGCATGTCTGTGTCCTCAGGGTTCTTCCAAACTCTGCACTTACACTGCAACATCTACACCCATTAAAGCTGTAGCTCATGTGCTCAAACCCATAACCCACAAGGTTAACGTTAATGGTTCTTTCTTTTCTTTCTTTCTCTTCCTTCACTCCCTCCCCTCTCTACCCACTCTTCCCTCCCTTCCTTCCTTTTCTTCTTTACAAAGAACTAAGGATGGTACAGGATGACGGTCATCTCGATGAGGGCTCACCAAGTTTCTATGGGCCATCTAATCACGTCGTAAAATTACCTCGCTAATACAGGAAGTTTCTTTGGTATCCACTATATCAGGCAGAAGATTCCATTGGTTACAGGGAACCATCTTCTGCTTCTGAGTTTCAGCTATTTCTTCCCCTTTATCTTAGGATGTTGCACAGACATTAGACTTGCAGTACGTGTTACTGCACTGTGTGCAAAGGGTTTGTTTTTTAGCTGTGTTTGCATAAACTGGGATGAGTTGAGGTTAAGAATGTGAGATTCTGGAAATGACATCATGTAGGTCTTTTACTTCATTTCAAAGGCAAATAAGGCTAGAAATGTTGACACTCAGAAGGCTGAAGCAGGAGGATAACAACTTTAAGACCAACATCAGTTACACAGCAAGATTGTCTCCAAAAGCAAAAGCAAATCAAATCAAAGGCAGGGTGTGTCGTCCACATCCTTTGCTCTCCAGAGAATGGAGGTTTTCCATGCACATGTGAAGCAATAGGAGTATACCGTCATTATCGTCTCTATCTGCCCCCCCCCCAAACCCCTTTGTCTTCCTTATAAGTTTTCTTTCGTGTGTGTGAGTATGCACGCGCATGCACTGGTGAGCATGCACACGCATGCACTGGTGAGCATGCAGATGCACTTAGCTAGTGTGGCTTTCATGAGCGTGAGCGGGGTAGCTATTTACTAGACAGTGGCCACACCACCAAAGTGTTCAGCTTTCCCCAACCACCGCAAGAAACTCTACTTTTGCTTGGACTCTCTTTGTACAGGTTGTGTTAAGGATGGCAGATACACAGCCTGGACAGCAAAAGGTCCCATGCTGTCAGCTCCGTAACTGCTTAGAGCACTCCACGGAACTTCTGTGCTGTGATTTACTCTCTGAAATGAACGTCCTATCTCTTCAAGGCAACATACAAGTTTCTTTGTGCCGGTTCTGCCTGTGCCTTTGTGAAATATCAAACATTTGCCTAAAAGGAGAGATACACAGAGCTGCCACCTTGTGGCTCTGTGTACTATACCATTCGTCCTCCGAAATCAAATGCTTTTTTATTGCTTTTTTAAAATTCCGACAATGTGTAGATATGGCTTTTCTTCCCACGACTTTTGTTTGAATTGTCTCAAATTCCCTAGTGCTTTCACCAGCTAGGAATGGCCCAGAGTACCTATCTCATACAATATTTAAATTACAAATGTACATGTGTTCATTATCCACTAGAAAACTAGAATAACCCTAAGTTTAAATCAGTAGACTTGCTGAATAATTTACTATTCACAAAATAAAATACACATTCCCATTACAATATTAACTGGAATAGTATTTTTCTATGTTTATATTTCTAATCCTTTGCCATGTCACACGGAACAGAAAGTTTCCAAACTCCTGGAACCCGCAGCACATTTACAATCAGTCACGTGACACTGCAGCCCACCATGCTCCTCACTTTCGGTGCAGCAAAACTCCTATTGCACATCACTTTCCATAAGTTGTCGGCGAGCTCAACAGAACACGGCCCAGGACTGCATTGATGGTCAGACTGCAGCTTCCAGGACAGTCCTCGGCACGAGGGAGGATCTATAGCTGCTAAATCTAATCTAGGGAACCAAAACTGCAGTGTGCAAGCCCAGTAGACTTTTCTGTTAGAAACGGTCAAGCCCATTTCTCAGCCATGCACGGGTGCTGCCCCGGCTTCCACTCTGCCTTCTACCAGCATGCCATGGCTGCTGGCGGCTACTGGCGGCACACTCTCGGCTAGAGATGGGGTTCTTCCGGCGGCAGAGCAGCAGGGATGGCGCAATGCTGCTGTAGAGTTCCGCGTGCTTCCTGGTTGCTCTCTGTGGTGTAATTGGGCTTTCCTTAGAGCCAGCTCACAAATCATGACACGGATGCTTTCATAACTCGGCCTTAGCTCAGGCTTGTCCCACTAGCTCTTAAAACTTCAACTAGCCCGTGTATTAATCTAGGTTCCACCCTGCACCTTTTACCTCTCTCGCGTTTTGCGTGCCTGACTTGTTCTACATCTCCATGGCATATCAATTATCTCCTAGTTCCTCTCTCTGACCAGAAGTCCCGCCTATACCTCCTGCCTATCTATTGGCCGTTCAGCTCTTTATTAAACCTATCACAGCAATATGTTACACGGTATACAAATATCCCGCAACATTGTAGTGTATGTTCTGTTGCTGCTGTTGTGATTGCTCTATTGTTTCTTTAGTATAAAGCAGAAAGTTGAGAGGTTACCTGTTCACCTCCCTCTCAGTCTGACACACTGCCATATCAGAACCTCACCCAGAAATCCCGAAATCTGGGTTTCAAGCCCTAAGAGAGTAGAATCCCCAGCATGTCACTCTTGAAGGAGGGAGTAGATTATACATAGGAAAGTACTATTTGAGTTAGTGGCTTTGGAGGGCTTTTTTTTCAAAATACATATTTTTGATACTCCAACACACACACACACACACACACACACACACACACTCGCACACATGAGGATTAAGTGCTGCCACATGACTGGTTTGGAAAGTGAACCAAAGCGACATGTTTTGTGTTTCAGCCCACAATTCACCATTCTCTTCCTCTCTGATAATGGGAGAATGTCTTCCTGGGCCCCAGAGTGGTTATAAAACCACCAACAATGAACAAAGCCCTCTGCTAGCCAAGATGGGCACACAATTTTAATGAAAACTAACTCTTTAGTGTGATACACTGCAAGAGAATGGTTTTCTCGGCCGCATGAAAACCTGGGGGCATGCCCCGTTTCCCGGTTCTTACCCCTACAGTAGCCCAGAGGAACCTCTCCCTTAAGATTCCCAATGGTGAAAATATATTGGAGAAGGAGGACTGCCACCAAGACACCAGCAGCAAACAGCCTGGCTGACCCTTGCTAGCCAGCTTATCGTTCAGTCTGGCAGCTTACTTCCCCTGTGCAAACAAAGGTAGCAGTGTTTAGCGGTTCCGGTTACTGTGCTGTGAGAGCTACTGCCTCCCTCGCTGAACACTGCTGAGAACCCACTGCACTCTGGGGTTATGAATGAGGAACATGGCCAGGGTCCAACACTGCTAACCTGTGGCAAGGTGGCAAATGGAAATCTCCCAGAGGCCCAGCTTTACTCGCTCACTCACAAGCAGGATGGTAATGTTTGAATGTTGAATGACCGGCCACTGGAGATGCCAACTGTTACAAATGACCCGCCTCTGTAGCTGGGGCTTCCCTCCACATTTGAAACAGACAGACACTGATCACAACCGTCTCCCACCATCACTTCACTCCCACTGCATTCTACTAGTCAGCAGGGTCATAACGCCTACGTGGCTCAAGGACGAGGAAGCAGACCTTTCACAGAGCAGTCAGATTTGGGGGAGGTAGACCAGAAACACTGCTGGGGCCTCTTTTAGAATGTCAAACCTGCCAAGCTCACAGCTGAGGCTGGATGAGTTAAGGCAACAAAGGACTTAGGACAGTTGCAGAATGTCTCTGGGTGGTAACGCTTTCTCCCTGTGTGGCAAGCTAGTCAAGACCCGCTTCAATGTTTTCTCACAGATTCTGAACTATATGGGCATCTCCAAGGCTAAAACAAACAAAGACCAGCTAAAACAAACTTTAAAAAATGTATAAGGAGCATGCTGACACTGTGGTCACAGTCAGAATGTCACACAAATTTCTTTTAAAAGTGTGCTGAGGCTAGCCCATCTGGCTCCGGGCTAGCTCCTGACATTACCCCCATACTAGGAGCTTTGGAGGTCTTCCTACACACTTTCCACACGTACGCTTTCCACTGAAAGACGTGCAAGAACGTGCTGACCATTGTTTAAAGGCTAAGGGAGAATTTGCGGTTTTACTCTCATTTTTAAAAATAAAGCATAAAATTGTTGCTAAAGCACCTTTTTCTCGGGCAGATATTACGTCAAAGTGAAGCTGCCGGGTAGGTTGCCAAGAGATGCCCAGGAGGCTGAAGAGGCAAGGTGTCAGCTGGAAATGCTTAGCTATAGGGGAGCCTGAAAGACTGCCGGCTGAGGAGCAGTCCTGTGGGGACAGGAGCCATGGGATGGTCAGGAAACCGAGGAGGTAAACTGTCAAATGGCATGCATGCTAGCAACCCTAGGGGCCCTTTCTTCAAACCTTCCTTTGAGGTTGTAAAAGAAAAGGTTAACCACATGAACGTGTAGAATCTGAAAGTCATCAGTAGCCATCACGGGCAACCTTGTTTGTTACGGTTTGGGTATGAACAGTCTGCTCATGGGTTGAAGGCTTAGTCTCCAACTAGTGCTTGAAATCACTGTTAAGTGATAAAGGTTCTGACTAACTCAGTGAACACAACCATCGATGCATTCATTAACTGAATGGCAATCCTGGGAGCCGGCAGAAGCTTCTGAAGGCGAGGCCTGGTTGGGTCACTGGAGATATCTTCAGGGGCTGCGCTGCCCTTAAACCCGTTCCTCGTGCTTTCCCACTGCCATGAGATAAACAGCTGTGCTACGCGGGGTCTTCTGCCCTGATTTTCTGCCTCACCACTGGCAGAGAAATAATGTAGCCAGTAACCATAACAAGCCAATCATGAACCATTAAGTTCTCAAACTATGAACCGAAATACACCTTTCTTGGGCATTTGGCAGAGAGATATAAAGGCTCGCACACAAGTTTGGTGCTGTTTGGCTTAACTATCTCCGTGTGTGTCAGAGTTCGGAATGGGACCTGAACATAATACATCTTAGACACTGAAGTTGAAATCCGGAGCCTTCCCCCATCCTCGAAGCTGGCGATGTGCCCTGTGTAAACATTCGCCATCATCTGCGATAAACTTAAGCAGAAAATAAGTATAGTGCTAAATCAAGCTAAGTTCAAATACTTAAATATAAGTACAAGATAAGCATCAGATTACCCCAGAGTAAGGCTTTGTCTTCAGCTCCTTAGGCACAATTATAAAAAGTAAGTCATGGCCTACAGCTGGCCGCAACAGCTTTCCCTTCAAGCATTCCTTCATCTGGGACAGTCTCACCATGTAGCCCAGGTTATCCTCCACCTCCTAATCCTGCTGCAGCCTCCCCAGGGCTCAGAATCAAGCACCAAAATACCTGACACCATCAAGAATTCTTTCACCAACGGTCCCCTTTTCAAAAGTTTTTAACAACTAAATCCATCTGCCCTATGCATCTCAGCATGTGGTTCTGAAGCACCGAGGAAGCCTTCAAATGAGTAGCTTCTGTTTCAAGTAGTATTCCCTACTTCCCAACCACATTTACATATTCCTCTGGAAAAAACATCAATAAACAATGGCCCAGGGTCCATACCTGGCCCACCCCTGCTCTTATAAAAGAAGCTTTTAGAGGAAAAAGCTGTGTGATGTGAACTAGTTTCATAATGCCCAGTGTTGTATATCGGTGTTAACAGTTCCACAGAGACCCACAAAAGCCTAACTTAGCATCTGATTCTATTTGAGAAGTTTAGCCCCAACTCCACAAGTCTTCAGAGGGGATATTACCACAATATAAGAAAGCAAAAAGCTGAATTGCTATGCTATACAGCAGAACAGTCATGAGGTCTCATGGAGGACTCACATCCATGCCAGCTGCTAGGAGCGTAGGCAGAATTGAGACGCGAAGATCATCAGCTCTCCCCTTTAGCTCGCTGTCATCCACGCGGCGGTAATACAGCAGACACCACTCAGTGTCTAGTTGCCTCTAATGAGGCTGTGTTAGCATCCACCACCAGAAGCATTTTAGATGTAATATTTTTATTTCTTTCCATGCCTACAAAAGCCTGAGTGGTTGGTGGCTGGCTTGCATCATTTCTGTGTTTGTCCCAATGTCTCTACCTTCTGAGTCAGAAGAAACACTTTCTTCCCACCAGAGTTTAGAGAGCATCTAAGCTTCAGCAACTGACTTATAATGGGTGAGAGTGCGGGCGGAAGGGTCGGTGGCATTGATCCACTTGGGCATCCAGTAATGGCTCAGCCAATCAGCCCGGCCTGGGTAATGGTGCTCAAAGATCTGCCGGTAGTAGTAGCCTTCCTTGGTTTTGGGAGTATTGAAGGGAAACTTCTGGGCTGCCGCAGCCATCATGGCATCATCGACCTATGAGATAAATAAGGAACGTCACATGTTTTCTCTGCATTTGCTCTGCTACACACAAACTAAAGTTAAGGCATACTGTAAGTCAGCAAGACCCTCTAAGCCACTCGGTATTTAGAAGAACGCTGAAACAAGCTCTAATAAACAGATGCAGTGAGTTCTTAAAAATTCTCATGCATAGTTTGTATTTAGAGGCTCAATGTTTGATTTATTTGTACCCAGACATATGCAAAAAGGGTCCGTGATAATTACTATGTCACCTCGACTTCTGGATACTAGTTCATTTTCCTTAATTCTTCTGTAATGCGTATAAGGTGCTCTTGGTAGGAACTGTGAGTCTCCTATAGACACAACTATTCATACTAAATACCAAACAGAGATCCCAGATCCCTGTTAAACTTTATTGTTCCAGAAAGTATCTTCAAAGACAGACCTGATGTTCAACATAGTCCTGTAAGATCTTGAACCAGGAGTTCTTGACTGAGGTGATCCCATCACTGAAGGCTTCTTTTGGTCTCCAGAGAATCTCTTTGGGCAGCAGGCTGGAGTCCTCAAACGTCTCTCTCAGGAGATGCTTTTCTATCCCATTCTGACAAGAAGACAAAGGAAGGTCAGCGACGTCACCAGCACAGTCCACAGCGTTTGGGGTTTTTATCCAGGGTTGATTTACTTACTTTTGGAATTCTCATTTCTGGTGGCAGAGACAAGTAATAAGAGGAAAACCGATGATCCAGAAACGGGACTCTCAGCTCGAGACTGGGGGAAAACAGAAAACAAAGCTGGTCAGCAGCCGCCATGTGCGTCCCAGCAGCCGCCATGTGCGTCCCAGCAGCCGCCATGTGCGTCCCAGGAGCCGCACCAGGCTGAGAAACACAGATTACAGAGGCATGTTCCAGCCTCCTAACGGCCACTCTACACAACTGGATGCACACTAAAGTCTGTACTCACAACACCAGCATCTAGTGGGGAAGCTTCCTGTTTGAAACTATCTCTTTCCTTCTGTGCCTATGAAAAATTAACTGGTTTTCTGAGAACAGGAGAGTGAAGAATCATGAGTGGTCCTGTCATGAAGATGTACGCAAATGTCACATCATGTATAGAGCCCTCGTGACTCTGGTCAGGCTTTGCAGATAGGTATTACCTACGATCCCCACCTATTCAACCAAATGTGATTCGGTAAGCTACGCTATTGAACAGGTGTTTATCATACACAATGAGTCTTCTATTTTTCAACAAACCCAGTTACATGTGAAAACTCTAGGAGAGAAGAAATGGCTCCAAAGAAATGTATTTTTAGTATACAATCTTATCAAGCCTCATGCATCTTCATTCCCTGCCCCTTGAGGACAATCTAAAAGGCCAGAAAGGACAGCCGCAGCCTTCCCTCCAGGTCAATGGCACATTACTTGTATGATTTAAGGACACACCCTGCCTGACACACCCTCAGAAGACCCTCTCTCCCACCCCAATGTTAGTACCCAGGGCAGAGCCCAGCTCTTTACGAACAAGTTTAACTAAAAATCGTACTTTTAAGCCTGGAAAGAAACTAGAAAGAAACAAAAAGTAAGCAACTGATCTAATTTTGAGTTTCTCCCCCTCTTCGTTCAATTCACAACTGGATATAAAGTTACCCGTGGGCAGCAGTAGTGCGGTCAGCTCGGAGAACATCAAACAGGTAGAGCTCCTTCAGCAGCCTCTCGCTCTCCTCCTCTGCCTTCTCAGGAGAAGGAGCCTATGTAGTGAACAGAAAGGTGAGTGGATTTGCTTTGGCACACAGGCAGCCTTATCTTTCCCTTTTGCGTTTTAAACAAAAGATAAGCAAAACAGAAAACAAGGTAAGGAAGGGGTAGAGTATATGACTTCAGAGGCCGGCAACGTTTTATAAGACAGATCCATCCACCTCCAAAGTGCTTACTGTGGAAATCAACAGCCACAATTCCACAGGAATCAATCAAACAAACAAACAAACAAAAACCAAAAGCAGTTGGGCCTGGGGTTGCATGTCTTTAATCCCACCACTTGAGAAGCAGAGGCAAGTGGATCTCAGTGATTTGGGGGACAGTCTGGTCTACATAGTGAGTTTTAGGACAGCCAGAGCTACATAGTGAGCACCTTTCTTGGGAGAGGAGGGTGAAGGCAACAATAAAAAAAAAAAAACAACAACAACAACAACAAAAATAGGATAGATAGACAGATAGATAGACAGATAGATAGACAGACAGACAGACAGACAGATAGACAGACAAAAATAAAAGCAATTCTCATGTTTAATTTCAAGAACAAAAAGTATCTGATACTACTGAGACTTTTTTCTCCTAAAAGAAACAGACACCGTAAATTCAGACACACACACAAAAAAAATGTCACTCATTACAAAGACAGTATAGAGAACAGTCAAGTGACTCTGGCATTTCTTAACTCAAGCCTGGATGGACACCTTTTCTCTCCAGAGTGCTCACCTTGTGGAAATATATGTAGCCTTGTGTAAGTTCATCTGACCCTTCTCCCGAGAAGATCACCACGCTGTCTGTGTTCTTCCGGATATACTTAGAAATTAAATACATACCTTAAATGAAAGAGAAATTGGCATTGACGTCAGGGTGTCTTCTAGAAAGCCTTTACTTGGCTTTCAGAAACAACTGCAGGTTGGAGTGTCTTGTTGGACTTGGCAATAATATAAGCAGCTTCCAAAGTGAGTGCGTAAATACTTAGAAGGCATTTACATGCAGTTGATTCAACTTAGGCAATAAAACAAGCCTAGAAACCACAGTAATATTTCATAAAGAGGTTCTGAAATTATGTTCTTAAAGCAAGATTTTCTACCTCAATATTTTGCTGAATTGAAGTGCCCCAATCCCTAACTACCATGACTTCCTCCTAACACTACTACAGAAGGAGCTTGGGGAGCGCACCACTTTCGATAGTTTGTTCTCCCAAGGACTCAGGGTGGTCGTGTGGTCCATGTGAAGTGCGAGGTGGTGGGTAAGGCCTGCTTGGAGTAATCAAGGTACTCAAGAATCTTGCCCCCGAAGGCATTAAGGTGATTCCCAGAGGAAACCAGATGAGTTCTCTTGAGTAACTGTCCAAAACAGAACCTTTCTCTATTCTTTGGCCTCTGATCTCACTATGGTCTCTCTCCTTCATATTGCCCACCAAAGTGTCATGCTGTGGGGCTTTCAGCCTACAAAATACTGAGTTTAAAAAAAAAAAACAACTCATTTTTAAAAAGTTGTTTGCCTGGAATTACCTATTATAGTAACAGAGGTCTCCTTTGCTCAGTGTGACTAGGATCACTTCCTGCTGCCTGCAGGTCCAGACACAGGGCTCTCAGCTCCTTCTCCAGCACCTTGTCTGCCTGCGTGCCACCATGTCACACCATGATGAGAATGGACTGAACCTCAGAAACTGCCATCCACCCCAATGAAATGTATTCTTTGTATGAGTTGCTGTGGTCACGGTGTCTCTTCACAGCAGAAGAAACCCCAACTAAGACAGCTTTGTGGGGACTCAGAGGAAGTTCATTTCTAATAAAAGACAAGCAACCCTTCAATGAGCGAATATACCGCATGATTTTCCCACAGCATGATGACCAACAGCAATGAGATAATCCTAAGTCAAGACAGTTAGCAGACCACAGTCTACTGTATCCATAGTCTACATGTACGAGCAAACAAAAACTCACTTCACTGAAGCACTTGCATTATTGCTGAGAGCTGAACCTGCAACACTGGCAAACATTCTTGTACCTTAAACCACCTCTAGATTATGTACAATACCAGCTACAGTGTAAGTGCTACATAAACAGCTGCCGCACTGCACTGCTCAGACTAACGCCAGCAACAGAGTCCGCACAGCTGCCGCACTGCACTGCTCAGACTAACGCCATAACAGAGTCCGCACAGCCGCTGGACTGCACTGCTCAGACTAACGCCAGCAACAGAGTCTGCACAGGTCCAGAAATACACAGCATTGCTCTCAGTGCTTTCCAGCTTTGGTTGGCGAAACTCAAGGATAATGTTAAGTACTGTGACCCAACTATACCACCCAAGACACTTTATACAGAGAAAATGGGAGGAAGGGGAGCCAAACTGTATCCATTCTATAGTGACATCATAAATGCCAAATGTACAGCAATCCTCCTCCTCCTCCTCAGTCCCTTGGGCACTGAACCATCAGGTGTGGGCCATCGCACAGCCATGATGGAATGGTCTTGAGGCAGCCATACATAACTCATATGAAATGTGGGACGTAGAACTTAGCATACAGTGTGTGCTAGGTAAACGTGGGCTGTTATTTTTATGACGCTGTCTTTAAGACTGTAGGCAGAGCTAACCTTGTAAATTCAGTGTCCCAAAGACCTTGTTACGTTCATTGAAAGCACTTCCTCCAGTTGAAAAGAAACTCAGGGCACTCTTAAGTGGTCTTTAAAAATATATATTTATAGCTATAGAGGAATTTTGCTTGATTTCCTATTTAGACAATCTTTCTTAAACTGAAATCACTTTAAACCGTCTCCTTTCTCAATATTAAAGCTCCTCGCTACAGCAAAACCGCTTACCTACAGATGCTCGAACGGTCGTGATGTCATAAGTTTCCAAGGAAAATATGACTTCATCCAGGGCCTGAATGCCTTCTTCGGAATTAAAAAGGACTTCATGATGCTCACTTCCAATATAATTTGCCACCTAATTGTGAAGAAAAATCCATATTTGTTAAAGTCCTCCTTTTGAAAGTGAAGCAGGTCAGTTCCTCTCAAGGCATCCTGAATTAGCACGCGAAGAGAAGCAGAGCTGGGCAGTGGTGGCGGTGACCGCCTGGAAGATCGCAGCACGCAGGAAACAGAGGTAAGTAAGTGGATCTATGAGTTTGAGGCCAGCCTCATCTAGAGAGAGTTCAGGACAACCTGGGCTACCCAGAGAAATTCTGTCCCAAAAAACCAAAAGTACCCAATGGACAAAAGCCTAGTACTTTTGTTCTATTTAAAACAATTACCAGGGTCAGCAGCAGAAACAGAAACAACACTATTGTGTCAGTAAAGGTTTCGCTTAAGTGGTGTGGGTCTTGTCACAACTCATCTTCAGCCTCAGCTCACCAGAAACACAGACGCTTATTTTAAGGTATCATAAAAACTTCCCACGCCAGGTCCCCCTCCACGTTCCAAGCTCTCCCTTCCCACCAGATCTCCCACCACGTTCCAAGCTCTCCCTTCCCGCCAGACCCCCCACCACGTGCCAAGCTCTCCCTTCCCGCCAGACCCCCCACCACGTGCCAAGCTCTCCCTTTACAGGCCAGGCCCCCCACGGAGCTCTCACTTCCGACGCCAGGTCCCCACCATGTGCCGAGCTCTCAGTGTGTTCATCTAACCACGGTAGCACACTAAACTCTGAGCTCTCAACCCACAGTTCCAAATGCTTCCACAATCCTCCCAAAGCAACGTGCTCAGGCCTGTCACAGCAACACCCCACAATCCTGGTATCAATTTCCACCCTAGGTTGTCCTCTATGGCTGTGATAAAGGCCATGAGCAGAAACACCTTGCAGAGGAAGAGTTTATTTGGCTTACATATGCTGAGTCACAGTCCATTACCATGGCAAGGACTCGGGGTGGGGACTGAGGTGAGGAATCTGGAGCCAGGAGGAGCAGGCAGTGGTCCATGGCCTCTGTTTCAGTGCCTGCCTACAGGTCTGCCTCACTCAAGTCCCTGGCTCTGACTAGGCATCCATAAGCCAAAGGAGCCCTTTCCTACCCAAGTGGCTTCTGGTCGTGGCCTTTATCCCACTTACAGCAGGTAAACTAGGACCCCTTCTGCTTGATTTTGAAGCTAAGAACAAGATTAAGTTCTAACTACACAATGAGCAGGTTGCAGCGTACCTTTCTGGCGGCCAGAAGATCGGGGCTGTCTTCCATGCCGATCGCAAATGTCTGGAGAGGATACTGCACTTGGGCCTCCTTGAGCTGCTTCAGCAGGGAGGCGGCAACCAGGCTGGAGTCCAGGCCCCCTGCAGCAGGAGACCAAGCTGGTGGTTACGTGCGTCCATGAGACTGGACAAAGGTGATTACACACCTGCTTAGTGTGTGGGTTGGAGTTTAACTCTTCAGAGCTCCAAGTTTTATAAACTGAAGTCAATTTTAATGAGTGAAGAATATAATACATAAATTTTACTGGTCCCTACAATGGTAACTGTATCAAAAGTATTTAAAAGAAAAATCGGTACACAGGATTATAAGGAAATGTGTACCAACCAGCTCTTACACTAACAAATACAGCCTATAAACACATCTGTACTAAAGCAAGGGCCAGTTACAAATCATTTCACTTAAATCCCAGCATGACAGTCTGTTTCTTTAAACTGGCTTCACCTGATAAAAGACAGCCAATCCTCCGGTCCGTCATCAAGCGCTTCCGAATAGCATTGTCAAAAAGGATCCGCAGGTTGGTCTTCACCATTTCTAACTCGAAGCCTAGCAACACAGAAAGGAAATGAGGCAGCCCCAGAGAAGCCGAGACTGAGCTAGCTGAGGGGAGGCATGCAGTACCCTACACCAGCAAGAGGTCATTGAGGACATCTCACCACCTCCGAATCAGAGGAAACAGATCTTACAGTCAAGATCTCAGAATCAAAATGATTCAGACGGTGTGAATGGCTCATGTGCTTTCGGGGCAGGGGTGGGCATCAGTTACCTGGGAAGAGTTTCTCCACACTGTCATAGAGGGCGTGCAGTGGTTCATCCGTACAATGATGGTATTTAACCATTTCCACAGATGCAACTTTGCCGTTTGGTTTTAAGTCCAAAACTTCATAGTGTCCGGGAAGGAAGGGTTCCACTTTTAAGAAGGGAGTTGTGGAGTGCTTCAACGAAACAAGCCCTACGTGTGCAAAGAAAACAGTAAGGTGTGCAGCTGAGCGCTTCTCTGCAGCCTTCACGGTGAGCTAATATCCTCTAATTGTCTCCCCCTTTAAATACAAGAACATGTCCACTAGACAAACAGAACCATGGGAGAGGAAATAATTACCCCAGCCCACCACCTCTCTGTCTCCTGAAGCGGTCAGAGTGGCGTGGAGACACAACACAACCCGCATGGACCTGCAGTTATTTGGTGCAATCGGAAAGTGACTGAATCCATCTCAGGGTAATTTCTGAATATGGTGTGTGATAAAGATTCCAGACTTGACTTTTTAACCCACGATTTCCCAGTTGTTACAGTAACATTTTCTGAGACGATCCTATCCACACTGAATGGCTCTGCTACCTTCATTTCGTCTTCAGCTTCTACCTCCTTTCCCTACCTGAAATTTCTAATCAAGAAAACCTATTTTTCAGATGCCAATAAAATTTTCGAATGAAACCTTTTAAAGGGAAAGTCTGTTTTCTACCAGAAAGCAAACAAGAAGAGATATAAATCTGAGAAACGAGAGAAATCAAAATGTTAACGTCGTGGGTATCTCGTCAAGCGTTTCCGTCATCACTGAGACATTTTGAAGAAGACCCATGGTCCCCACACCTTTAACAAGCAAAATGACCCACTCTCAGGTGCTCGAAAGCCAGCACCCCTCTCTTAATAGCTGTCATATAATGTGTGTGAGAAAGCCACACATAACACGTGTCTTCAGGCAGTTGCCACCCTGACACCACAATCTAACACAAAAGCCAGTGTTTCGCTGTAAATAGTTAACACCCACTCCACACAGAAACTTGTTATAATTCACTATGAGTTTCTTAGCCCAGTCTGTGTACACAGAATTTAGAGACCAATGGAAGCTGACGTTTTCATCAGCAGGCAGAGCTCAAATGGCGCCCACTCTGTAGAGGACGCAGGCACTGATGATTCTTCCACACAGAACTGTGCTGAGAACTCTTTAGAAGGCTGGTAAGGAGATAGGGCACTCCAGGTGAGACCATTCAGTTAGTATGCTGGTTCAAAAGAGATGGCCCCTAGAGGCTCATGTTTGAATACTTGGTCCCCAGTGGGTAGAACTTTTTGGGAAGGATTGGGAGGTGTGGTCTTGTTAGAGGTATGTCAGTAGAGGTGGGCTTTGAGGTTTCAAAAGCCCACGTTATTCCTAGTTAGCTCTGTCTGCCATGTTTATGGACCAAGATGTGAGCCTTTGGCCACTGTCTGCCCGCCTGCATGACATGAATCATGATGGCACTCTAACCCTCTGAATCTATGACCCCAAAGGCGCTCTTGCCTTGGTCATGACATCTTAGCAATAGAAAGGTAACTGAGACTGTCTGGAAAGGGCAAAGCTAAGGGTGCAGAAAACAAACTTCAGAGAGCCAACTGCTGGAAAGATTACAGTGCCCTAAAAAGGGACCATTAGGGCCAAGAGCCCAAATGTGTAACATCCTAGCTGACCTGGAACTAGCTCTTGTAGACCAGGTTGGCCTCGAACTGAGAAGCAGGGGTCCATCCTGCTTTGTATTCTCTTTGCTAGGTTTCTCTAGCAGGACTCTAGGAACTGATGCACAATGCCCTGTGCTGCTTGTTGACAGACTGAACTATAATTAGTGTTCTGAGGATCCTTTCACAGATCAAGATCCTATTTCAAACACTGTTAAATCTGAAAGCTTAGTGGCAAAGGATCCAAGAAATGGCAAGGATACATTATAGAAAACTTGCTATCTAGTGAAGACAAAAGATGCTTACCAAATTTGCTGCCAGAAAATGCTATGTGTGTTGGCAACATATCTGTTGCTGTAAAAATACCCAAGATAAAATATTTTAAAAGGAATATTTATTTTAGTTAAAGTATTTGGGTCACGGTGACCAAGTTCATGGTCACTTGGCTCTATCTGTAAACCATGGCAGAACTACTCTGCATGCAGAAGAAACTTGCTCACCTCCTGGTGGCCAGAAGAGTCAGAAGCTGCAGAAATACCTGGTCCATAAAGTGCCTGCCAAGCAAGCATGGGGATCCAAGTTCAGATCCGCATAAGCCATGCAAAGTCTGGTAGCAGTATTCTGTAACTCTGACTCCAGTGCAGGGAGGGCAGGACGGGGCAGACAGGCGGAGTCCTGGAGCCCACGGACTCCAGTCAAGAACTCTGCCTCAAAAATTAAAATGGAGCCAGGCATCCTTTAATCCCAATACTCAGGGGGCAGAGGCAGGTGGATCTATGAGTTCTAGGCCATCGTGGTCTACATAGAGAGCTCCATGACAGCCAGGGTTACACAGTGAGACAAAACAAGCAAACAAGAGCAATGGCAACAACAAACCCCAAAAACATTAAGGTGAAGAGTGGTAGAAGAAGACACCCTCATGTCTGGCCTCTACATGTGCACATGCATGCATGAGTAAGCGCGCACACAAACACAAAAAAAAAAAAAGAAAGGGAGGAAGGGAGGAAGGAAGGAAAGAAGAAAATGTGGGGGCCAGCCACAATAAGCTAAATATGGACAGGTCACCCAAAGGACGTTCTTTGCCAGAGTAGAGCTTGGCCATTGATAAATTTAATAAGAGGCCTGAGTCTCAGTAGTTTACCCTGAGGCAATGCCTGGCTGCAGGAGGAACCACAAGCTGAGATTACCTGACCCCCACCCAAGAACAGACCATTCAAAGGAAATGCCTGGCATTCCAACCGCTGCAGATAGGCTCACCTGCCAGTGCACGTTCACCAGGACACTCCAGGAAGGAAGAAAGGAAGGAAGGAAGGGAGGGAGGGACGGAAGGAGGGAGGGAGGAGTAGGAGACAGGTGGTCAAGATTTCAAATCCTCTTTCCACTAGACACCTATAGAATTTTCAATATGATCCAGGAAGAAATAGAAACCCAGAATAATAAAACTCCATGATTACCTTTAGCTTCTGAACACACAGCCAGAAATCCATCTTCTGTCATGGCTTTAAACAAGGGCCTGACTCCATAGGTATCTCTGCCCAGAAACACTTTCTTGTTGGCAGTGTCCAGCAAGACGAACGCAAACACCCCGTCCAGCATGGAGATGGTCTGCTCGATTCCTCCTTTGTCATAGAGATGCAGGATAACCTCACCATCCACATTGGTCTGATACTCAAATTCAAAACGCTGTTGCAGCTTAGGAAGCAGAGCAAATGAAATGTTAGCATCCTACGCACCCACAGATAATCCTGACCTGGAATTTCTGTGTTCTGTATTCCGTCCATGTGCTTTCATGATTAAAAGGAAACCGTGGCATTATCAAAATCTGCCCTGTCTCAACTCGCAATTCTTTAAATTCTTCAGCACAAAAGCTGAACCCAGGACAACAAAGATTGCATTCTGTCAACACGGTACCGTGGTAAGGCAGTGACACACCAAGGGCGCCATGGTCGCACTATGTGGTTCACACATGTACCTTTATATATGCAGTCATCCTTTGCTTCCAGGACCCTAGCCCCCAAACAATAATCTGAAGGTGATTTACTGCCTTTTACCTTGAAGATACACAGGAAAAGGGCAAACTAGTTGCTAATTCTTGTTGCCACTCTTTGCTGCCAAATAAATGACTTCATTACAATGACAGAGTCCAAACCCAAGCTGCTGGACCCCAGGGGTGAACAACATCCAGACCTTCCTAAACAGTGGTGACATTAACGCTACTTCTACTTCTCAGACACGTGATCGCGGGCTTTATCATGAGTTCACACGCCCACAGGAAGGCGATGAGCCTTTCACTATCAAGTGAAAAGGCTTGAGCTTCATCCAAATTCTGAGACGGCTGCACTAACACACCACCAAGGCTGCAACAAAGCCCTCACATCCCCACTTCAGACTCGCACTGTTTTCAAAGAGCACAATGAAACGCATGTGCATGGTCTGAAAATATGCCTCAGGTCTCTCCATCCCTAACATGTGGTCCTTTGTATAAAGCAAGCACAGGACTGTCGAAACACAGGCTTTTGCTGCTGCCTCGACAACACTACCATCTGGCCACTCTTCCCAACGCAGGGACTAGCTCCAGGAGGCGGGGTTTGAAAACCTACCTCTCCGGATGGAAACACCCTAAGGCATTCGCAAATGATTAGTGATTAGTATCACTTCCACTCTCTTTTCCAATGGAAATTTATTCAAAAAGGAGAAGCTGCTTGACTATCCATTCCCAAGTAGTAATTCTAACTCCCATACAGCAGCCAAGTCCTGCCACCTCCCAAGAATCACACCGGAATGGGGCCCCTGGTCTATCTTGTTGTTTCCTAGACCAGCAGATCCTATTTCATGTTATCAAAGCAGGAGGTGAAGACAGAAACATGATGCTGTATTTCTGAAAATATATAAGATTAAACTTCGACAAGTTTCTAGCAGTCTCATTAGATGTCTGATTAAAAAAAAAACAAAACAGAAGGTCCTTGCAAATACAACTTAGAACACAACCTAATTTTAAAAGAATACATTTTTAAGAAATTAATTTTTAATTTCTTAACAAAATTAACAAGCAGCAATGCTCTCAAAGATAAACCAAGATATGTCTCCTAGCCTCAAACAAACCAAGATATTTCCTAGTCTCACTTCAGGGAGACACAGGGCAACCTAGGAGGAGTCTCAAGTACTGACCTGACTTAATGATACCTGAATCTCTCTCTCCTCACTCCTTTCCTCTTGACCATGAACCATCTCCAAGTATTTAGCTTTGTATACAGCAGGTTTTTATATTTGCTAACTGGCTAATGGCGCAGCTAAGAACCCTACTTTGAAAGTGTTTCTACGAGCAAGCAAACTGGCAAATAAAAACTCTTGTTCAGGAAGGAGATCAACCAACAGCTAGGATAGAAACCCAACCTGTGGAGAATAGGCACAGAAATTTCAAATTTCACCAAGAAACATCATAACCAAATGCCTAAACCTTGACAGAAATCTGCCCTAAAACAAAAAACATGTATGTACGAGAGCGCACATGCGCAACACACACACCAAAGGGAAATAAAAGTAATAAGGAAAGCATTGCTAAACGTAGTCCAAGGGCACTTGGGAAAACTTAAACATGAACTGAATATTAGATGTTATAGAGTCTTAAGTTTGCTATTAATCTTAGCTAGGAGAATGTTCTAAAAATTCTTAAGAAACAAATGGTTACATAGTTTGGAGAAAAGGAATTATGATGTGTCATACTAGAATAATTCAGCCTAAAAAGAATGTGCAGGCCCAAAGAGAGATAAATACAGGCAGAGAGTAACAATTATCTGTTTGCACGCACATTTCTCTGAAGCAATCCAAGGTTAGGGAAGGGGTTTAAGAGCTTGCAAATATAGCAAGGGATTATATTTGTGCAAGCTCGTACATCAGATTTAATTTTTTCCTTATGAAAAGCTACTCAAATAACCCTGGATTGAGAGATTCATATCATGCCTGGCTTCTGGGATCAACATGTCTATCCCCTCACCCACTCCCGCCCCAAGGCACCAGAGTAGACAGCTGTTTCCATTTTAATTCGGCCAAGTCTTACTTAACAGATTTCACCGCCTCTGCCACCTTTGTACCATTTGGCCCCTACTAAGCGTAGAACCGTGATAAATTTCTCAGTGGCCGTGTTACACAATGCTACAAATATCATCACCTCGCAGCTTTTCGATTCTATCCCTCCTTTAAGTCCTTGGTTGCCGCTGCCCTCGGAGTGATTCTCCCCGCCCGCTTCTAGCAGTGCCAGACTGACTGTCTTTCCCGCCCCTCCTTTCCCATACTCATTCATTCTGTCCCAGGCTGCTTCCCACTCCAGCAGTGTCCGCATGCTGTCCCCTCCCACGTGCAACACCCTTCCCAGTGTCCTCAGACAGCTGTCCCGATCCAGGCTTCCTGTGAACAGCTCTCACGTCTGCTTCACAATGTGCTCGTTCAGAAAGTTCAGAGCACACACAGGGACTGTCTCCTAGTAGAAGAAGCTCCACTGCAGTATAGACCCAACCATCCTTTTACTGCTGGACCTCTGTACCTAACATGGAACATAACACAGCCCTAATAAATATTAAAACTTGCAATAGAAAAAAAAACCTGAATTGGCATTCCCCATTTCTGTTTTTAAAACTCCAAGTCATTTTGTTTAACCTTAACACAGAAAGGTTAAAAAAGCAAGAAGAACGACACAAAATGCGAACATCATGAGCACTACATTCGAGGTTTAATTCCAGGCAGCCACCCCCAGCTTCACTCTGCTTACCGTTTTGTGGTTGTAGATTTCGCCGTTGTAACAGAGCCACAGATAAGGGTACTTCCTCACTCGTATGGGCTGCATTCCAAACAGGGGATCAACCACGGCCAGCCGGTGAAATCCAAAGCAGCAGTTGGTGTATCCATTGACATTCTCAAAACGAAACGCATCTGGCCCCCTGTGCGCAATCTTCATTGCGCTCAGGCACTGCACGGAAAGGCAGTCGTCGCTGCCGAAGAGAGCCCAAATGCCACACATGCTGCGGAAGAGCTGCAGGCGCCCTGGAGAAAAGCAGGGGTTCTCATTAAGTGATCAACTCTTGATTCCAGAAACTTACACCACTCTTTCCAAAAACTGGACACAAACCATCTTTATCTACAGCAAATTTCCTTTAGGTTGGCTGGCAGATAAGAATGACTTAGGGTGCTTACAGATGCTAAAAAATACAGATGATCTTTATATTCAACCAGATACATAAACTTAGCCGCCAGCCAAAGCCCACATCTCTCCCACCTTAGATTTGGTGGGAGTTACACCCAACAACACCCAGGTCACATTGTGTCTCTGAAGCCCAGGATCGTTCCCAAGATCAATGGCAGACTTGACTGGCTCTGAGTTAGGAGGGATCTCAACCTCAGCATTTTCCAGTTGAGAATCTCAAAAAAAAAAAAAAAACAAAAAAAAAAACCACCAAGATACGGGAAGTTCTCCACATTAGGACAGCCTCTTCCCAAGCCTCTACAATTAAATACCCTTGCTTTATCTAAATAAATAGCATGTGGTGCTAATACATCTCAAGTATGCACAACTTCTAACCTAACATCGAAGTGACTTATCTAAATGTCATGAAGAATAAGAAAATAGCCTGAATTCAAATACACCAACAACCGTTTTAAGCTGAGGATACAAAATATTTGCTATGTCTAAGTGTTGCGGTACATCCTCCTAGCACGTGGGGGTCAGGAGTTCAGGGTCATCCTGTGCTACATGAAGTCTAGTTTAAACAACATAAAAGTTGAATATCAAAACGTCCTCAAGGACAAAAAATATTCTCAAACATTTATCTCAAAGCTGCATTGGTTAGTGAGCAAAATAGTCGGGATACATAGAGATGAAGCAACATTAGGGAATGGGCAACTTAGATCCCTGTAGGTCAGGAAGCAAGCAATGCCTGCAAATATATCATCTGAATAGCACTAGCTCAAAATAGTTTAATAAAGAATCTCCAACTAGGAAATAATACCATATCTACATAGAATGCAGATATGCAACAAATGGCAACACAATCTGGAACAAACACCCTTCAATACACACGCTCACCTCAGCCACTCTGAACAGCCCTTCGAAAGCACTCAATCTATCAAAGCTTTGATGTACTTTGAGCAAAACCAGCTCAAAAGATAAAAAAAAAAAAAAAGGAATCAAGCAAAACAACTTGAGGACAAAGAGCAAGTGTGTGCAGTTCCTTCCACAATGGCGTGCAAGTGGTCTAGGATGGGTCTGGTTTGGACATTCAGGGGGAAAATCCAGATTTAGGAGAGATGGCTGCTGATACACAATGTTGGACTCAATGCCAATGAAAAGTGGGTTAATCACACAGCTTTAACCAAGATGTCTCCATTAAATCCCTCCCCTCCAAGCTCAGAGAACCCGTGGAAGAGGAGGCAGAGGGGCCGGAGGACACCAGGAGAACACGGCCCCTAAAACAAGTGGGCAAAGCTCATACAAACTCACAGAGACGGAAGCAGCGGCACAGAATTCTACACAGGCTGCACCAGGCCCTGTGCAAACCCATTACAGCTTTCAGTCCACTGCTTTCATGGGACTCCTAAAGGCGTAAACGAGTGGATCTCTTATTTGTGGGCCTTCTCTTGGAACTCTTATTTTTCTGTTGGCTTGTGTTGTCCAACTTCAATATGACGGTTTTTATTTTATCTTATTATATTTTATTTCTTTTTTTGTTATCTCTTAGAAGCTTGTTCTTTTCTAATGAGACAGGGAGGGAGTGGTCTAGATGGAAGAGGAGGTGTGGAGAAACTGAGAGTAGGAGAGGAAACTGTATTCCAATTATATTGTATGAGAACAGAATTTATTTTCATTAAAGGGGGGGAGCTGGGTGATGATGGCACACGTCTTGTCTTTAATCCCAGCACTTGGGAGGCAGAGGCAAGTGGATCTCTGTGAGTTCAGGGCCAGCCTGGTTTATGGAGCGAATTCCAGGACAGGCTCCAAAGCTACAGAGAAACCCTGTCTCATACAACAACAAAAATAATAAAAGGAGGAAAAAGAAAGAAAAGGGGGCTTGCAGTGTGCTTTGAAAATCAGTTGTGATGATCAGAATCATTCACCTAGGTCTTTAGGCTCTTTAAGGAGTTGTCTGTTACGACAAACATAAGCCAGGCACTTATAAGTGAAAGGGAATAAGGAAATTCAAGCTTTTTTTTTTTTTTTTTGTAATTGGAATCAGTCTTCCATGCAGGGAGAGGCCCTCCTTGCGCCCCATTTTCCTCACTGTCTTCTGTCCCTGTGATTGTCCACATTCCCTGGCTAAGTTCTATAACAGTGCTGTGCAGTGGGAACGTGAGGCGTATGTGCAATTTTAATATACTAATAAACCCCATTAAAAAGGCAAAAGAAAGCACTGAAATAAATTTTAAACGTCCCTTAACATGACATACCTCAAACAAAATAATCAATACAAAATAATCAAAATTAATTATACTTTATATTACCTTCCCTAAATCACTAAAACCAGGCTGGAGAGATGATAATTCAAATGTTAAAGGCCAAAGGTCAGAACTAAAACATCAAGAGTTCAGTTTTCAAAATCATTAAAATCTGATGTATTTCACAGTTAATAACGCATCTCAGTGTTTGGAGGTCAGTGCATGCAAGAGCCTGTCGTGCGGCTTCCGGCTGGACAGCGCCTCTTCCGTGCACTGAACAGAAAAATCCACCTAAACTTCAACAGATCTCCTTATTTGAAGATCTCAGTAATTAACCTGTGGACATGCAAGTCTTACTTATAATTAATATTATAGTACTAGCATCAATCAGCGATAAGAGTTAACTGTTAAGAACTGTAGCCACAGGCCAAGAAAAATAAAGCCTGTCCTTGTATTTAAAAGTTACATTAATCTGAAACCAGGCCTGTGGCTAGCTACCCATTATTAGGAAAAAGCAAGCTAATTCCTTTGCCTTTTCTGTACTTGACCGCCTGTCTCCTTAAACAGATGGCTGCTCCTCGGCCGGTCTTGTAAGTATAGAGCTGGAGTGGGGGAGGGAGACAGGCAGCAAGGTGAGTGGGAGCTCAGTGAACCGGATCTAGACAGTCAACCCTAGAGACCCTGGCTCTAGAGTTAGGGAGAGCCTCGGTCCTGCGACAACTAGGCCCCAGCACTAGGCTGGGGAGCCCAACCGTGGCTGGTGCAGGCTTCCAGCTGGTCCCAAGCAAGGCCCTCGAATTGCCGAAGTTTCCCAGGATCAGACGTCATTTACGATGTCCCGACTAAGGCTACCGTTGTGTCCTGTCTGGAGCAGCCCAGTCTCCACGAGGGACTTCGCTCTTGTGAGAGCTTTCCTGGCCTGCTCAGTCCCAGGTGCGCAACAATCGCCCCGCGCCAGCCCGGCCCTGGCACCCGCTGCAGCGCAGCAACTGTCCCGCCCGCGCGGGGCCCGTGTGTTTAGCACGCGCGTGCCCGAGCGGACAGAACATCCTCCCGCCTAACAGGCGTGCAGAGCACACCGCGCCGAGCATCTGGGTCCCGCTTACCTGCGCGCTAGCGGCCAGGGCGAGAGGAGGGGCAGCGGAGGCGGCGCAGCCACAACAGGAGCCGCAAGCACTGCTTCTTACCTTATAACCGCCGGCTTCTGTAACGCGTGCGGGAAGTTTCATCATGTCGCTGGGACCCAATCAGTGCACAGGGGAGTGGCCCGCACGCTGACGTGCGACGCTAGGCGGAGCTGAGGTCACGGTGAAGAGGCACCCTGGGGACAGAGCTAGCTGGGTGCTCCTGTTCTGTTAGGTGCTGTGACCTTGTGTGCAGGATAACCTCAGAGGTCGAGCCCGAAGCCTCACCGGTTACGTCAGGTTACCACCCGACCAATTTGAAGCCTCTGTACTTGGGATATTTTAGGGATTCATCATCAGTTGAGTACAGTGTCCCATCACCCCCCCCCCCCCCGCAGCAGTAGATCTCGATCCCCTTTTTAATTGTACTCTCCATTAACAGAGTGTCTAATACATAAATGTGGATGCATAAATACTTGGTGAAATAATGAGACTGTAATGCAGATAGGAATAGCTGGAAGGACACAGGAACACACAAACACACACACACACACACACACACACACTGATTAAATGTATAAGGTGGATTCTTTGTGCCCTCCGTACAGGCAGGTGAAAACTTCCTCTGGATATGCAGAGCTGATGAGTGTGGTTGTGGTCTAGTTGTAGACAACTTTGACCTTGCTTGTATGTATGACTTCCCTCTTTGGTTCCCCAGCAGAGTAAATACCACCGGGTGGATTCTAAGCATATATAATTCAATTTGACTTCCTCTATTTAGTTTTTGATGTATCGCTTTTAGGAAAGGACTTGAATTTCTGTTGGGATTTCACTATGACTTAGAATGGTATTGGCACATCTTACAACTGTCTTTTATTCACTCTGGGTTTTGGTTTGGTTTTTTGCGGGGAGTGTAGTCTTTCTCTTTGTTTTATGGACTTTGCTGGGTCGTGTCAGTATGTATGTATGTATCTATGTATGTATGTATGTAAGGTCTAAGTATGAAACACGGGTCTTGCATTGTTACAGAAGTCATCTGGCTCTGACCTACACCCCATTCCTAGGTTCTCATCTTTTAAACAAAGAACATAGAAACTAAATGGTAGACGTTAAAGTCTACATCCTAAAGTATTGAGAGAGCTTTGGTAGCCATGGAGAGAAATTCATTTTTCCATCCCTAGAATAGCAGTCTGTCGCTCAGAGAGTCAAAATAGCCGCACTCTGGGGATGTTTGTGCTGGGACCGTTGGAAGAGGCATCCATATTCCCACATCTTTCCCTTATTTTTTTAAAAAAATTTATTTATTTATTTATTTATTAAAAATTTCCACCTCCTCCTCGCCTCCCTTTTCCCTCCCCCCCTCTCTCTCTAGTACTAAGAGCAGTCAGGGTTCCCTGCCCTGTGGGAAGTCCAAGGTCCTCCCCACTCCATTCAGGTCTATAAAGGTGAACATCCAAACAAACCAGGCTCCTACAAAGTCAGTCCATGCAGTAGAATCAAAACCCACTGCCTTTGTTCTTGGCTTCTCAGTCAGCCTTCATTGCCAGCCACATTTAGAGTGTCCAGTTTGATCACATGCTCCATCACTCCCAGTCCAGCTGGCCTTGGTGAGCTCCCATTAGATCAGTCCCACTGTCTCAGTGGGTGAACACACCCCTCATGGTCCTGACTTCCTTGTTCGTGTTCTCCCTCCTTCTGCTCTTCATTTGGACCTTGGGAGCTAAGTCCAGTGCTCCAATGTGGGTCTCTGTCTCTATCTCCATCCATCGTCAGATAAAGGTTCTATGGTAACATGCAAGATATTCATCAGTGTGGCTATGGGACAAGGCCAGTTCAGGCACCCTCTTCTCTGCTGCCCAAGGAACAATCTGGGGACCTCTCCTTGGACCTGGGAACCCCTCTGGAATCAAGTCTCTTGCAAATCTTAAAATGGCTCCCTTAATTAAGATATTTACTTCCCTGCTCCCATATCTACCCTTCCTCCATCCCTCCCATCCCATTCCCGCAAGCTTTCCCGAATCCTCCCCTTCTACCTTCTCTTTACCCCTCTCGCCTTACACCCCCCCCACACCCTCGTGCACCCAAGTTTTGCATGTCTATCTTGTCTACTTCCAATATCCAGGAGGATAACTGTATGATTTTCTTTGGGTTCACCTTCTTATTTAGCTTCTCTAGGATCACGAATTATAGGCTCAATGTCCTTTAATTATGGCTAGAATACACTTATGAGTGAGTACATACCATATTCCTCTTTTTGGGTCTGGGTTACCTCACTCAGTAAAGCATTTTCTATTTCCATCCATTTGCATGCAAAATTCAAGATGTCATTTTTTTACTGCTGAGTATTCTCCAATGTGTATATGATCCACACCTTCTTTAACCATTCTTCTATTGAGGGGCACCTAGGTTGTTTCCAGGTTCTAGCTATTACAAATAGTGCTGCTACAAACATAGTTGAACAAATGCTTTTGTAGTATGATTGGGCATCTTTTGGGTATATTCCCAAGAGTGGAATTGCTGGGTCCTGAGGGAGGTTGACTCCCAGTTTCCTGAGAAACCGCCACACTGATTTCCAAAGTAACTGCGCAAGTTTGCATTCCTACCAACAATGGATGAGTGTTCCCCTCACTCCACATTCTCTCCAGCATAGGCTATCATTGGTGTTTTTCAGTTTAGATATTCTGACAGGTGTAAGATAGTATCTCAAACTTGTTTTGATTTGCATTTCTCTGATTGCTAAGGAGGTTGAGCATGACCTTACGTATCTTTTGGCCATTCGAAGTTCTTCTGTTGAGAATTCTCTGTTCAGTTCAGTACCCCATTTTTTAATTGGGTAAATTGGAGTTTTACTGTCTAGTTTCTTGAGTTCTTTGTATATTTTGGAGATCAGACCTTTGTCTGATGAGGGGTTGGTGAAGATCTTCTCCCAGTCCAAAGGTAGCCTTTTTGTCTTACTGACAGTGTCCTTTGCTTTACAGAAGCTTCTCAGTTTCAGGAGGTCCCATTTATTCATTGTTGCTCTTATTGTCTGTGCTACTGGGGTTCTACCTAGGCAGTGGTCTCCTGTGCCCTTGTCTTGTAGACTACTTCCCACTTTCTCTTCTATCAGGTTCAATGTGGTCAGATTAATATTGAGGTCTTTAATCCATTTGAACTTGAGTTTTGTGCATGGTGATAGATATGGATCTACTTTCATTCTTCTACAGGTTGACATTCAGTTATGCTAGCACCATTTGTTAAAGATGCTTTCTTTCTTCCATTGTATACTTTTAGCTCCCTTGTCGAAAATCAGGTGTTCATAGGTTTGTGGGTTAATATACGGATCTTCTATTCGATTCCATAGGTCGACTTCTCTGTTCTTATGCCAATACCAAGCCGTTTTCAATACTGTAGCTCTGTAATAGAGTTTGAAGTCAGGGATGGTAATGCCCCCAGAAGTTCCTTTATTGTATAAGATTGTTTTAACTATCCTGAGTTTTTTGTTTTTTCATATAAAGTTGATTATTGTTCTCTCAAGGTCTGTGAAGAATTTTGATGGGATTTTGATGGGGATTGCATTGAATCTATAGATTGCTTTTGGTATAATTGCCATCTTTACTACGTTGATGCTCCCAATCCAAGAGCATGGGAGATCCTTCCATTTTCTGGTATCCTCTTCAACCTCTTTCTTCAAAGACTTAAAGTTCTTGTCAAATAGATCTTTCACTTTCTTGGTCAGAGTTACCCCAAGATATTTTATGCTATCTGTGGCTATCGTGAAAGATGATGTTTCTTTGATTTCCCTCTCTGCTTCTTTATCCTTTGTGTATAGGAGGGCAACTGATTTTTTTGGAGTTGGTCTTGTATCCTGCCACATTACTAAAGGTGTTTATCAGCTGTAAGAGTTCTTTGGTAGAGTTTTTGGGGTCGCTTATGTACACTATCATATCATCTGCAAATAATCAAAGTTTAACTTCTTCCTTTCCAATTCGAATCCCCTTTATTCCCTTATGTTGTCTTATTACTATTGCTAGAACTTCAAGCACTATATTGAAGAGGTATGGAGAGAGTGGACAGCCTTGTCGTGTTCCTGATTTTAGTGGAATGGCTTTGAGTTTCTCTCCATTCAATTTGATGTTAGCTGTCGGCTTGCTGTAAATAGCTTTTATTATATTTAGGTATGATCCTTGTATCCCCAATCTCTCCAACACCTTTATCATAAAGGGGTGTTGAATTTTGTCAAATGCTTTTTCTGCATCTAATGAAATGATCATATGGTTTTTTTCTTTCAGTTTATTTATATGATGGATTACATTGATTGATTTGCGTATGTTGAACCAGCCCTGCATCTCTGGGATGAAGTCTACTTGATCATAATGGAAAATTTTTCGAAGGTGTTCTTGAATTCGGTTTGCCAGTATTTTATTGAGAATTTTTGCGTCGATGTTCATGAGTGAGATTGGCTTGTAATTCTCTTTCTTCGTTGTGTCTTTGTGTGGTTTTGGTATCAGGGTAACTGTAGCTTCATAAAAAGAATTTGGCAATGACTCTTCTGTTTCTATATTGTGAAATACATTAAGGAGTACAGGTATTAGCTCATCTTGGAAGTTCTGGTAGAATTCTGCATTGAAACCATCTGGTCCTGAGCTTTTTTTGGTCGGGAGGTTTTTGATAACAGCTTCTAATTCTTCGTAACTAACAGGTCTATTTAGATTGTTCACTTGGTCTTGGTTCAACTTTGGTATATGGTACTTATCTAAAAAAAAAATGTCTATTTCTTTTACATTTTTCAATTTTGTGGCATACAGGCTTTTGTAGTAAGATCTAATGATTTTCTGAATTTCCTCTGTGTCTGTGGTTATGTCTCCCTTTTCATTTCTGATCTTATTAATTTGTGTGTTCTCTTTCTCTCTGCCATTTGATTAGTTTGCATAGGGGTTTGTCAATCTTGTTGATTTTCTCCAAGAACCAGCTTTTTGTTTCATTGATTCTTTGGATTGTTTTCTGTGTTTCTATTTTGTTGATTTCAGCCCTCAGTTTGATTATTTCCAGTCCTCTACTCCTCCTGGGTGAGTCTGCTTCTTTTTTTTCTAGAGCTTTCAGGTGTGCTGTTAAGTCTCTAATGTGTGCTTTCTCCGTTTTCTTTAATTGGGCACTTAGTGCTATGAACTTTCCTCTTAGCACTGCTTTCATAGTGTCCCATAGGTTTGAGTATGTTGTGTCTTTATTTTCATTAAATTCAAGGAAGACTTTAATTTCTTTCTTTATTTCTCCCTTGACCCAGAGGTGATTCAGTAGTTGAGTGTTCAGCTTCCATGAGTTTGTAGGCTTTCTGGGGGTAGCATTGTTGTTGAATTCTAACTTTAATCCACGGTGATCTGACAAGACCCAGGTGGTTGTTAATATTTTTTTGTATCTGTGGAAGTTTGCTTTGTTACCTAGTATGTGGTCAATTTTCGAGACGGTTCCATGAGCTGCAGAGAAGAAGGTATATTCTTTCCTATTTGGGTGGAATGTTCTATAGATGTCTGTTAAGTCCATTTGATTCATTACCTCCATTAATTCTCTTATTTCTCTGTTAGGTTTCTGTCTGATTGACCTGTCCATTGGTGAGAGAGGTGTGTTGAAGTCTCCTACTATTAGTGTGTGTGGTTTGATGACTGCCTTGAGTTATAGAAGTGGGTGCTGTTATATTAGGGGCATAGATATTCAGGATTGAGACTCCCTCCTGATGAATTATTCCTGTTATGAGTATAAAATGTCCATCACTATCTCTTCTGATTGATTTTAGTTTGAAGTAAATTTTGTTGGAAATTAGAATGGCCACACCCGCTTGTTTCTTAGATCCATTTGCTTGAAAAACCTTTTCCCAATCATTTACTCTGCGTAGATGTCTTTCTTTGTGGTTGAGGTGTGTTTCTTGTAAACAGCAGAATGTTGGATTCTGTTTTCATATCCAATCTCTTAGTCTGTGCCTCTTTATAGGTGAATTGAGCCCATTGATATTAAGTGATATTAATGACCAGTGGTTGTTGACTCCGGTTATTTTTTTATTTTTTTTTGTGGGGGGTAGTAGGTTTGTGTGTTTCCCTTCTTTGAGTTGTGGTTGTAAAGGGTTGCTAGATGTCTGGGTTATTGTAGGCAGTGATGGCAATGTTGGATTCCTTGGGTTGTGATTTTCCTTCTATTACTTTCTGTGAGGCTGGATTTGTGGCTCCATATTGTTTAAATTTGTTTTTATCCTGGAATATTTTGTTTTCTCCATTGATAGTGAACAATAGCTTGGCTGGGTATAGTAGTCTGGGCTTGCATCCATGGTCTCTTAGTTTCTGCAGTACCTCTATCCAGGACCTTCTGGCTTTTATGGTTTCCATAGAGAAGTCCGGTGTAAGTCTGATAGGTTTACCTTTATAAGTTACTTGACCTTTTTCCTTCGCAGCTCTTAATATTCTTTCTTTAATCTGTATGTTTTGTGTTTTGATTATTATATGGCGAGGGGATTTTTTTTTGATCCAGTCTATTTGGTGTTCTGTATGCTTCTTGAACCTTCATAGGAATATCGTTCTTTAGGATGGGAACTCTTTCTTCTATAATTTTGTTGAATATATTTTCTGGGCCTTTGATCTGCAATTAATCTCCTTCTTCTACCCCTATTATTCTTAGGTTTGGTCTTTTTATTGTCTCCCAGATTTCCTGAATGTTTTGTGATAAGAATTTGTTGGATTTGCTGTTTTCTTTGATCAGAGCGTTTATTTTCTCTATGGTGTCCTCAGAATCTGAGATTCGTTCTTCTATCTCTTGTATTCTATTTGTTATGTTTGTTTCTGTAGTCTCTGTTCATTTACCTAGATTTTCCATATCCAGCCAGCCCTTGGTTTGTGTTTTCTTCATTGCCTCCATTTCAGTTTTCAATTCTTGAACTGTTTCCATTACCTGTTTGATTGTTTTTTCTTGGTTTCTCAGGGTATCATTTATGGATTTACTCATTTCTTCAAACTTCTTGTTATACTTTTCATCCAATTCTTTAAGGGAGTTATTCATATGATGTTTAAGGGACTCTATCACTTTCATAATGGCACTTTTTCCACTTCTTCTGGAATAGGGTGTTCAAGTCCTTCTGTTGTAAGATCGCTGGGTTCTGGTGTTTTCATGTTGTTTTTCAGATTGTTGGAGGAATTCTTGCCTTGGCGCCTGCCCATCTCTTCCTTCAAATGCTTTCCAATGGATCTTCTGCTTCAGGATCAGTGCCGCTTGCTGGCCAGGGATCTCACTGACAAAAGGCCTCCCTTGCTGCAGGCAGGCTACTGAAACAAAGGAACTCCCGCCTGCCTGGTTGCACTCACCACCCCGTCCCAGCGCCCAAACAGGTCGAGCTGGGGGATTTTATGGCCCGAGGAAAGGAGGAAGAAGGGTAGGGGTTCCTGAGTGAAAGCTGGGATCCATCTTTCCCTTATTATGTTGTACCTGGGGACTCAGAGTAGCTGGGTTATCCAAGAGGCACTAATAAAGGGCGAGAGACTGGATAACCACTGTGATATTTTATTAGGTATAAAGTTTCCTTTTGGAGTTAAAAGTTTTTTTCCAGGTTTTGTTTAAACATTGCAGTGTTGTTCTAAAATTAGATATTTATAATCTGCCTAGGGAGTTGAGGGAGACTTGAGGGCTGATGAGATGGCTCAGCATATAAAGAAATCTGCTGCCAGCCATTGCTGACAATCCGAGTTACCTGGCACTCAAACGTTGGAAGGGGGAATTCTTCTAACTTCTGCACAAGCGTTGTGGCACACACACACACACACACACACATACACACACACACACACACAAATAATAAATGTTTAGTCAGGCATGAAATAAAGACAAACAGATCTCTGTGAATTAAAATTGGTTTTTTTGTTTTGTTTTGTTTTTCTGTTTGTTGAGACAGGGTCTCTCTGTCAGTGTGCTCAACCTTCCTCATGTTGCAATCCCTTAATACAATTCCTCATGTTGTGGTGATCCCCAACCAGAAAATTATTTTCATTGTTATTTCATAACAGTAATTTTACTACTGTTATACATTGGAATATAAATATCTGATATGTAGGATATCTGATATGTGACCCCCCATGAAAGGTCATTTAACCACGCAGAGGGTTCGAGACCCACAGGTTGAGAATCTGCTTTAGATAGTTCTGACTGTCCTGGAGCTTGCTGTGTAGACCAGGCTTGTTGTGGAATGTTTAACTATATAAAGATGTGCTGCATTTGTTTATGCTGTGGAATAAACAAATGTAAAGGTGTATTACATTTGTTTGCATATGTTTAATTATGAAAAGACCTGTTGCTATTTCACCTTGCATGCCTAAGGCACCTGATTGGTCTACTAAAAAACTGAACAGTCAAAAACTAGACAAAGAAAGGATTAGGTGGGCTGGCAGAGAGAACAGGAGGAGGAGGAGCAATCTAGGCTCGAGAGAGAAGAGAGGAGAGAATGGTGGAGAAAAAGAGACTCCCAGGGCCAGCCAGGCAGCCACCAGTCATCAGACAGAGAATATGGCATGCAGAAAGAGTGGTGAAAATCCCCAAGGCAAAATGTAGGTGAAGACAAACAGGTTAAATTATAAGAGCCAGCAGGAAAGGAGCCTAAGCTAGGCTGAGCATTCGTAACTAATAATAGTCTCTGGATCATGATTTATGTCCTTCTACCTCTGCTCTCAAATGCTAGGATTAAACATGAATGCTGATAACCCCTAAAAAAATGTTCTTTAACAAGTACTCTGGAGCTGGCCCAAATAGTGACGACAAATTCATGTGTGATATAAATGTTTGCCTTTATACCTAAGAAACCGGGGTGGAAAACTGATTTCTTTACAAATTCTACATCAAGTTGATACATTAAGTTCAAATAGATCAGTAGACCTTGAATATTTAATTCAAAACCTCTTTGAGAGGACTGTAGATAGTGGTGCAGGGGGCTGAAGGGGTCAAGATTATCCTCTCATAGAGACAGTTTGAGACAACACATACACACACAAATATGCATACACACATACACACATATACATAAACACACATGAATATACACACACATGGGCATACACCCGAAGATTTTTTTTCAGCATTCAAAAGAAAATCTTTTTCAACTTGACCTCATAAACATGGGAGTATGCTATTAGCAGTCTCTTTGATAGAGAAAATACACCATGATTAAAAGTAAATACTGTGACTTTACAACAGCCTTAAATGAATTTGCAGTTCACTGAACATCAGCACCAAGTGGAGATATAACAAACCTGTACTGTGGAATTTACAAAGCTGAGATTTTAGCTGATGCTTGGAAAACCTCCGGGTTTCTTTTTGAGGAGGAAGAATACTATACTTGTTCAGCATTGAGAGTACAATTTTCTAAGGAACCTCTTTTATGTTTCTTTAAATACAAATTGAATCTGTTCTTCTCAATAGTTCTTTGAAGGTGAACCCATTTTCTAACTTTATAACATATGATAATTAAACATGTAATCTCAGTGATAGCTATCTTTGTTAAGGTTAAACTGTACACAGTAACAAAGGCCTCTTTGGAGATTAATAGTATCTTGAAACAAAGGTACCTTGTCTTACTTTTAACCTGTCGATATTTCTAGGGGTAGCATCTGTTGAAGGACAGCAAAGGCACCCATTTAACAGAATTAGTTTATCGGGCTGCTCAGACTCTCCAGTGACAATGCTTTAGCCCAAGGTTAAAAGAACTGCCCCCTAAGTCGGAAATAACTGCTTTGGGTACCCAGAGCTTGACCCCCTTTTTGGCACTCACAGGAACTGTCCACAGGTCACTAGTTTGCTTGCTCAAAGGAGGCTGGTTGCCCTCTGCATTGGTGAGTTGTCGGTATGCACCAGAGGAAGACGAAAGCAGCAGGGGTCTCCTCGGTCTGGTCCATCTCCTCTGAGATTTGGTGTTTATGAGCCTTCTTACTTGATTGACACTGAAGTGTAGTTTGAAACAGGACTTCTGGTCTTCACGTGTATCTTTTCCGCTTCTCCTCCAATTTCATATCTCCCAGTTACCCAATAACGTGGTCAATTCATGACGTTCCTCTTCAAGCCAGGCATCTCAGCCGCCCACGCTATTGCTGCCGCTCTGGCATCTGTTGGGCTTTATAAAACAAGCAGAAATACAGCCTGGGCCACGTGGATGATCATTCTGTGTGGGTCTGGTTTCCTGTCCGTAGGAACTGCATATTCTTACAAACATTTTTTTTAAAAATTTGGTCCAAAATAAGCTGGGCACCTGGGCGCTGGTAGCATACACCTTTAATCCCAGGCAGAGGCAGGTGGATCTCTGTGAGTCTGAAGACAGCCTGGTCTACAGAGTGAGTTCCAGGACAGCCAGGGCTACACAGTGAAGCCCTGTCTAAAAAAAAAAAAAAAAAAAAAAAAAAAAAAAAAAAAAAAAAAAAAAATCACCTAAATAAGTAAGTAAATGAATAAATAGATAGATAAAATTTAGCCTGAAATAAAAGAAGCCAAGTGCCTTAGTCTGATGGAGAGGACTGAGGGTCAATGTAAAAGGTTACAAATGTACAGGGAAAGACCACTCATTAGAATCATAGTAGTTGATGCTTTAAGGAGCTGAAGATAGTGCTGAGAACACAGAAAATGACTAGGTGTGGCTCAGAGAAGAACTTAGAGAGCCGGTGACCTGTGCGCAGAATTTTGCTTGAAATTTCCTGCCTTTTAGTGAGAATGTCCTAGCTGTTGTACATCATGTCTATGGCCCAGCAGATCATTATCCTTCTCCTTGTGGCAGCTAAAGACAATGGTGGGTGACTAAAGAAAAAGATTGACACACCACACTGAGCAGTTGGCCAAGGGTTCCAGTCCCAGTGTGTTGGCCAAAGTGCTCCTAATATAAAGAGGCTTCTAGAAGCTGACATGGGGAGCTGAGAGGGTGTCCGTGAAGACAGCTGGAGCCAGTCCATACACCAGGTGGGAAAAGCTAATAAAGCGGAAGAGATGCCCTTTTAGTAGAGAAAAACTAAACAAATGGAGCAGAGCTCAGAGGGGAGCTGGAGAGCTCAGAGAGGAAGCTCGCAAAGGCGTTTGGGAAGGGAGGGGAAAGCTGCTTTTGCTCTGAAAAAAGACGGAGGAAGAAATGGTGATGATGCAGGCAGATCTGCGAGAAACAGAAAAATCCACACAGCTGGTTACTGTTTCAATAATAACAAATAAATTAGAAAAGTGGTAAGAGAAAGGAAAGAAGGGGAGGTTTAGAAGAACTTTTAGGAGAATGCCATCCACGAGGACAATAAGACAATGAAAACCTTTGAAATAATAGACGAGCCAGGTGTGGTCACAGCACCAACGCTTGAAAGGCAGAACCAGGAGGCTCAGGTCAAGGTCACCTGCAGCGTGAGTTTAAGGGCAGCATGAGCAGGAGACCCAGAAAGAAAGGGAGGCAAGAAAGAAAAGAGGGAGGGGCTATATTGGGTAGGGGACCAAAACAAACAACAACAGACAAATGCCAAAGAGAATTGGATGAAGGGAGAACACAGGGTGGTCCAGTGAAGAAGAGAAGGATGTGTGTCCTGGTACAGTTAAGGATGACATACACAATCCTGTCTCACACAGTAGGCTAAGAGCTGGAGTCAGGCCTCGGAGATGAACGGAAGAAAGAGTCGACACAGAAAGCATGCAAGTGTGCTTCAGCAAGAGGAGCGCGTTTGGTGGAGTCTGTATTTGCTCAAAAATATTCAAGATCCCTCCCAAGAGGAGGATGATACTATTTCTAGCCCGCTGACACAACATTTGCAGTCCCTGACGACAGGCACAGGGGCGACAGGTGCCATTGCCAGCAGCCCTGGGGGGCGCTGTCTCCTCCATTTTCTTTGGCCAGTGTTTAAGATAGAAACTCCACTAACTTGGGCCCAGGATGACAGAACATGTGTGTGCAAAGAGGCCACAGTTTGCCTCTCACGGCACAGCTGGAGGGAGCAATGGAAGTCTTTCTCGTTCTAAGCTCCTGAGTTTGGGGAGTTGTTTGTACGTGCTGTGTGAATCAGCCTAACCTGAGTACTGAGGCTGATACAGCTATTAGGACAGGAATAAGGAAGGGCAGGAGTGAGAGCATAGTAGACTCTAAGAAGACAAGTCCGGATGTCCAGTGGTATGGGAGAATTGTCTATATTCTGTCAATCATATTTTAATAAAACGCTGATTGGCCGGGCAGGCAGTATAGGTGGGAAAGCCAGACAGGAAGTAGGGGTGGAGCAAAGAGACTGGGAGTATTTTTGGGAAGCAGGAAGCTCCCTCTGGCACTCCTGCGCAGACCACCGAAGAGGCAGCATGTAACTTGCCCAGCTGAGAAAGGTAGGGAGCTATGTGGCTAATGTAGATAAGGATAATGGGGTAACATAAGTTATAAGAGTTAACAAGAAGCCTGACCTAATGGGCCAGTCAGTTTATAACTTTATGGAGTCCTGTGTGTGATTTCTCTTTGGGATTTGCTGGCTGTGGAGTACCGGGCAGGACGGAAACCCCAACAAGCCGGCCCCCTCATGTTACAGTCCAACGATGGGAGCGCGGAAGTAGGACAGCATGGGTGCTTCCAGAAGAAATGAAGAAGGGATTTTATAGCATAAAACAAGGTATAGAAGATTCCTCAGCCCAGGCCTTGAACACAATAGTAAAGCAGAGCTTCTCAAAACAAAGTCCCCTGAATATTTCCAAACAGTATCCTCTCTGGTCAAGGCGTTTATAGATTCTGCCCTAGCAGTTAGCAGCCTGAAATTTAAAGTCCTCAGAAAATCAAGGTCTTATGGTGAGCCCTGCAGCCTGGTGATGTCTCCCTCATCTGTGTCAAATCCCGCATCTTCCCTGGTTTACTCACCCGAGACACACGGGTCTCATCGCTGTTCTTAGACACAAGAACATCTTCCCTGGTTTACTCACCCGAGACACACGGGTCTCATCGCTGTTCTTAGACACAAGAACATCTTCCCTGGTTTACTCACCCGAGACACACGGGTCTCATCACTGTTCTCAGACACGAGAGGGGTGAACAGCAGTTTTAGATGCTAAAGTCCCCTCGTGGCTAGAGAGCAGACCAATGCCCTTCTGTCTCGTGGAAGTTATGGTTCACTTTGCCAGAACTGAAAATGAGGTTCAGAGTCTTCACTGACCTACCGAATTGTTTTGTGCATCCAGTATGCTAGGATGTCAGATTTCATGAGGCAAGGGAACACAGGAAACAGGGTGTAAGCTTCATATAGAGAAGAATAAAGTGCTATAGAGAAAAACCGTGCTGAAGAAACAGCACAATACTGACATTTTGTCATATAAAAATATCAGCCCAGGAGAAAGTTAATTGGATTTTGACATTTGATAAAATGCTAAAAATATCACCCCAGGATAGCAAGCCAGAGTCTATACTGCTGGAGGGTAACAGCCTCAGAAAATACCCCACCAGTAGTTCCTAAGGCAGGCAACTGTGGACGTCCAAACTGTGGCATCTCAGCTAGCACTACTCGAAACAATGGTTTTCTGGATTCCATACCTCAGCACAGCCTCCCACCAGTTAAAGATTCTTTTCACTCCCACCCCAGTTTTGACCACCATAACAGGAGCCAGCAGAGCACTTCAAAGTAAGGTTTGTTTTGTTTTGTTTTTTGAGACAAGGGTTCTCTGTGAAACCCTGGCTGTCTTGGAAGTCACTCTGTACACCAGGCTGGCATCAAATTCACAGAGATCCGCCTATGTCTACCTCAGCCTCCTGGGTGCTGGGATTAAAGGTGTGTGCCACCACAGCCAGGCCAAAGTAAGATTTGTTAGCATGATGTGGAGACAGGTGTTCTGGGGAGAAATGAGTACAGAGCATGCTCGCTGCCGCCACCCACACCCCAGAAGCTAAGAGCAAACAGTATTGCTTATGGAGACCGCCTGCTTGAATTAGGGGGGCCTTCAGGAGACTGGCAGCCGGGGAAGGCCCCACTCAGATTATCCAGAGAAACTGTAGATCAGTAGTAGCTGCTGTGTAGTGTGGGCATTTGGGTCACTTTCCCAAGCAAATTGTTCTTACCTACTTAGCATCCAAACCGCGTTTGGAAGCTCCACTCTCGGGTAAGACTGAAACAGCCTTACCGGTGCTCCGGAAACCCTTCACGTTGAGAGGCCCCCTCATCAGGTCCCAGGCACAGGCAAGATAATACAGCTTTCAACATTAAGAGAGGCCTTGATAAATGGAGAGTCAATGTGGGTGGTTAGATATGAATGAGCCCTACCACGGAGCTGTTGGGGTTCGGGGAGGGGAGGGAGGAGGGACCTCATCAGCAGAAGGATGGGGGCGGCACTGAAATACTCGAGCATGGTCCCCCGGTCATCATCTGTGGATCCCATGACACATGCACCCCAACATGGTGTCACGGCAGGTCTGGTGGGTGCGGCACACCCCAGGGACAGGTACCCTTCTCTGTGTGATTGGCTCAGTGTGTGGATTTACCTTCTCCAATGAGGTTTGACATACCCACGTGCCATGTGTTCATAAATGAATTTGGTAAGTTCACAGGTGGTAATATATTTATTAACTTAATAAATATATTTCAGTCTATGTCATCCTTCATGCTGGACAGATGGTAAATATTTACTTTTACAAATAAGACATAGATTAACTTTCTACCAAGGCCCACAGCTGTCACACCAGGCTAGGGCTCAGCCCATCTCCAGTCCTTTGTGACTCTGCCAACCACAGAACCTCTCTCTACTAGAAATCACAGCTGCCACGCTAGGATAGAACAAGCAGGGCATCCTCAAACCCCATTAGAGAAGTTTCTTATTGCTGTAGATCAGCGTTTCTCAGCCCGTGGACCGTGACTCCTTGGAAGAATCAAACAACCCTTTCACAGGGCTCACATATCAGCTCTCCTGCATCTCAGATATTTACACTGTGATTCATAACAGTAGCAACATTGCAGTTATGAAGTAGTGATGAAGCGATTTTATGGTTGGTTGGGAACCACCACAGAGGAACTGTATTAGAGGGTCACAGCCTCAGAGAGGTTGAGAAATGTGGCAGCAGGTGATGATGACCCACAACTGGACAGTGAGCACTCAGCCCTAATGAGATGTTTTTATCAAACCCCTTCCCTCAAGACTCAGAGATCTACATAGAAGAGGAAGAAGAAACTGAATAACTCCCAGAAACTGTGAGACGGCAGACACAAAACCTGCCCAGGTCAGAGAAGACAACATCCCAGCTTGGAGAAGGGGAAGTGGACACAAGCCCCACCCCAATCAGGAAGTTATCTGCAGCTGAAGCATGCTGGGAAAGGAAATCAATTTTCTTCAGTGGAGTGACCCTGGGCGTTTAACCGCACTCCACACTCCAGGGCAGGCCCCGTGTCCATGAGTAGCTGTCCAGCACAAAACTGATTCCTTTTTTGTGTGCACGCTCTTCTGTTTTGATTTTTTTTGTCTGATTAACTTTCTTTTTTAAGTTTGTTTTAATTTTCTTTCTTTTTTTGGTTTTGATTTTGCTGTTTTTCTTTTGAGAAAGAAAGGAGTTGAACTGGTGGAGAGAGGTAGGGAGGGTCCCGGAGGAGTTGGGGGAAGGTAAAGAATATACTAAAAATATCTTGTATGAAAAAAATACATTTTTAAAAAGACAGATTCATTCTACTACAGAATTTGCACTCAAAAAATGAAGGCCATTGCAATTTTGTAAAATGGAGTCGCTTAGAGCAAGGCACAACCCTAAAGCTATCATTTCATACAATGTAGAATATATTAGAACAGGCCATCACCTGATCATCCACTGTGGATACACAGGGATGCAAACGCTTCCAGGAAACCTTTGCTGCCCAGGGAGAAGAGGTCAATTTGATGTGAATTAAGTGTTGAGCATAGTCCCTACCTTCTGGCTAGCATTCTGTCCTCTGCCTCTTATTGTTCATCCTGCCTGGTTCCGTATCTCAGGTCCAGACAGAACTTTCGACTCTTACGGAATGTTAGACCACAAGGTCTCCTGTAGGTAGTCTTTTGGGAGGACAGTTAGAAACATGAACTGGGTCTTTGTCTTCAGTAATTGACACAAAGTTTCTAAAACCCTGGGAGCTTTCTGGCTGGCTGAGGGGATCCACTTTGTCCTTCAAGTCCTTTGCCATTGCATTTGAGTTAATGCTTATGTAGTGACTGGGAGGATTTGTGCTGGCTGCCACAGGAACCAGCCTTGTGACAAAATGTTTGAACTCCTCCCTTCTCCCATGCCCGACTTACTGGGAAGAACAGGAGCTATTGATTTAACTAATCAACAGAGGACAGCGATTTAATCTATCATGTCTAGGTAATGCAACTTCCATAAAATCTACAGAGAATGGTATCCAGAGGTGGGTAGGCTCATGAACACCCTGAGGAGCTGGTGGGTGGCACCCTCAGAGGGCAAGAAACTGCCATAGTTCCCCATATCAGGCACCAAGCAGTATTTCCACTTGGTCCTTCCTGAGCTGGATCCTTTATAATAAAGTGGTGACCCTAACTAAAGTGCCTCCCTGAGACCCGTGGGCTAGTCTAGAAGGTTGGTCAACAGAGGAGAGAGTCGTGAACTTGGAATCTGAACTGAGAATGTTGTCTTGTGGGAGTGAGCCCTCAACCTGTTAGTCTGATGCTAACTCTAAGTTAAAAATAATCAGAATTTAAATGAATTGAATTATAGGATGCCAGTCATGGTCAAATAGTTGGAGAATTGGTTTGTGAAAAAACAAAAAACAAACTAAAAAATCACATTTGCCTTAGAAGTGTAATGCCTATTAGCAGTTCTGAGAGAAAACCTCTTGGCATGGCCTCAGCTAGATCAGACAATCTGTATTATGTGACCTTGAAGCTGTGTGATGTTGTACAAGTTCACCTCACTCTCAGTCCCTACACTGCTAAGCATAACTGAAAATACACAGACTTTCTGGAAGGGTTAGAAGGAAAGAGAAGGTCAGCAACTTAGTGGAGGAGCTGGAACACACGAAATGGTTCAAGATGTGCTCCCTGCTCTAATGATCACCTTGACATTTGGCCTTGAGTTGCTGGTCTCAAACTGTAGGAGAGGGTTCTTCTGTACCTGAGGCAGCTTCATCCACACTTTCAACCTGGAGAGGTTGTTCAAAACATGTTCAATGATTCCCAGATGTGTCTTCATCTCTGTCTCAATATGCTAGAACAGAAATGATAAGAAAACACTTGCGAGTTTGAAAAAGTGACTTTCTTGGAGTCTGGTTTGATCTCTTGCAAGGGTGGTTTTTAGTTTCACATGGTATCAGAAGACAGTTTTAAATACTTTAAAAGTACATCAGTTGTACTTCACTGTGTCTGTAGTAAATACCAAATTATGAGCTATAAAATGAGAAATGTGAATTTTATGTCACTTATACATTAATATATGTATTTATATTAATACATATTTATAAATACACATATATATGTATGTAAGCTAATGTGGGGGTGTTGAATAGTCGAGGATCTTATGAATACAAAGTATTTGTTCTACCGCAACTGTAGTGGTATTTTATTTGTGATTTAATAAATAAAGCTTGCCTAAAGATCAGAGAACAAAGCTAGCCACACTGGTCAATCATACACGCCAGGCATTGATGGCACACACCTTTAATCCCAGTAGACACACTAGTTAGCCATAGAGGTTGGGCGTTAGTGGTGCAGTCTTTAATATCAGCACTAGAGAGGAATATAAGGCAGGGTGAGACAGGAGCTTGCTCTCTTTTCAGTCTAAAGATTTCATAGAGATAAGAGCTCTCTAGTGGTTGGTGGCTTTGCTTCTCTGATCTTACAGTTTGAACCCCAATATCTGCCTCTAGGATTTATTAGACATCCTACACCCAACCAAGTCTGAAAATGAACAGAGGGAGGAGGGGAGCTTAGGAGTCACGAGTAAGGAAACAACCCAACGTGATCCCCAAAGCGCCTTACGGATTCACTTGGTCTGGTTCAACCAAGAGCACCAAGCACGGCCCAGCATCCTGCCTGGTCCTGGTGGAGAGTGGAGATGTGAGCTTTGAGGGTGACAAGCTCTTCTGTTTACCAGAGCACTGTGCCATGTGCAGAGAGAGGGGAAGAGAGACGCACAGTCTTGCAGGTAACAAGCACTGTCCAGAACTGTCCTCAGCTTTCCTGTTGACATCCTCCTGCAAGGCCCACTGTTCTCATCCTCTCTACTTGTCTGGGACAGGAGTACCCATGCTGAATGGTTAGTGCTGTGAGACAAGACAGCAGACTGGAGGCCTCACTTTTCACTAGGGATGACTTCACCTCTGGCTATTGGGAGGTTGCCTGTCTTGGTATTAAAATATGAGCTGGGGATATAACTCAGAGGCAGAGCATTTTCTTGGCACGTTCAAGGTTCATCCCCAGCACCAGAGTCATCCAATCAGCAAGCCACCAGCAGGAAATGGTGTGCTTCTGCATTTTGTCGACAGTTCCTTCAGCAATGCCGCTGGTTGCTATTGCCTTCCCCTCCATTCTATTTCTCCCTCACCTTTATCAGCAAACCAAATTTTCACAACAAGCACTACGAAGCAGACTTACTGTGTGTGAATCTTTGCTGAATGACTTTGTGTTGAATTGGAGTGGAATAAGTGGATGGAATAAATCGTCTAAGGAAGCTTTTCATGGTCCCCAGAAAAATGAATACTTTCTTACACTTGATGTCCAAAGGGCATGCTAGCAATGTCAGTGCTTAGGAGACTAGATCAGTGAGGTTTAATACTTTACTAAGAAGAATTCAGTTGAAGGGAGGGAGGAAGGATTATATGAGCAAGTGGGGTCAGGCAAGGGAAACCCAAGGAGATCGCTGCCTAGAGCCAGTGAGAACTCACGGACTCTGGCCTGACAGCTGGGGAACCTGCACAGAACTGAACTGGGCCCTCTGAGTGTGGGTGACACTTGTGTAGCTTGTCTCTCTGTGGAGTCCCTGGCAATGGAACCAGGATTTATCCCAGACGCATGAACTGGCTATTGGTGCCTATTGACTATGGGGAGATGTCTTGCTCAACCTTGGTGCAGTTTGCAGGGAGCTTAGGCCTGCCTCAACTCCATATGCCAGGCCTCCCTGTGAGAGGGACAGGATGGGAGGGAGGGGGAATATTGGGGTTCAGCCTCGACGAAGTTTGCAAGTTTCAGGATAGGAGCATGTGAATTAGAAATATTAGATAGGAGGAACAGAGACATGAAAGAAAATGAACAGAGACGCAGAATAGAACTGGGAGGGGAATCCAATGGCTACTGAATTTTCCTGGGCTTGTTTTCCATATGTTTATATATTCTAGTCCAAAAGGGGGGTGGGGAAGAAGACAAAAGACTGCTTTAACACGATACAAAGAACAAACAACAGTTACCTGCTTCAATACTTGAAACATCAAGCAAGTGTAACCTGAGTTAAGTTTCTGTTGTTTAGAAAGAACATGCAGCGACCACACCTTAGACCAAGCATCTGGTAGGCAGTTACTCCCTGGGTCAAACCTCCTGTCAGATCCTTGAAGGAGGATAGGCTTGAATTGTATGATCAGTGGTCAGGGTGGAACGGATCCTCCTCTGTGGGCCATCTCAATACTCAAAACACCAAGTAACCACATCCTACCTCAAGATATCTTGTTTGGAGCCACACCTTAAGTCAGACCTCTTGTCAATAACTTTGGAAGAGCAATAGTAGGCTTAAATTCTCTGACCTTCAGCCAAGGAGGAGCAGACCCACGTCTGTGGGCCCCCACAGGGGAACTGTGGTTGGTATTTAAAATAAATAAAAATTTAAAAAAAAAGAAGAATCTTTCTCAGGCTTTATTAAAATTCTTCTTAGAAGCTAACAAAAGCCCACAGGCAATCTTTTCTTATTTCAGTTGAGCTATTAAGGAAGAATTGCGTGTGTTCTTGTTTTGAGGTCTTGGAGCCTGCGCTGCAGTGTCCCTGTCTGCACTTTGTCTTCCTCACGTAGCACAGTTTATTTTATAAAATGAACACACTCTAGCTCAAGGTCCACAGACAGAGAAAGGGTCTGGCTGGATGTATTAACCAGAAAGAGAAATTTTACATAAACATAGTCTCGCTGATACAGAGTTATGGATAAGCATGTCCTTTTCCTATGACAAGCTAAACAGACTTGCATGAGAATAGTTATTTTCACTTGTGAATTGAGAAAATAAGATATTCCTCTTGTAATTTGATACATTTATGTGAAATTTAAGACTTGAGAAGCTTCTCCATACACCTTGCAATGCACTCCTTTAGATGTGTGTTGGTACCCGGGTTTTTCCCCTTTGTTCGAGGTGCTATGCAGGGCCGTTTTTCCTCTGACTTCCTGGCTTCTCTGCTCGCTGTATCGGCTTGGGGGATTAGCTTAGAGAGAGTTTGGCCCTCTTTTGTTATGGTAATTCCACCTGCAAGCAAGGTTCCCACCACACTGCTCTCTAGCCGGTGGCCCCGGGCGCCTGGCACCCTCTTTCCCTGTTCCAGATGGAAGGGGGCTCTCGTCCTTCTGCCCCCTAGTATATATACCCGACTTGTGCTTAATAAAGCTTCCATTTACTCCTTGGGTGAATGAGCCTGGTCTCTCTCTGTGTATCCGTTCAACTCCTAGGATATCGGGAAGCTCGCACCCGCATCGAAGAGTGGGCTTCGCAGATTGGGCGGGACAGATGTGTTCATGACTCTTCTCACAGTAGATGAAGAAGGCTGTTTATACTTCTATGATCTAAGGAGAATGTGAATGCTTGAAAGAGTTTTTGCTGATCTGTCTAAGCCCGAGGCCCTTGTCGTGTGTTTACCCTGAGCTGGAGATATGTTTGCTAGGACAGAGTGATTTTCAGGCAGTTGTGTAGCCAGATCCCAGTTCCAACCCCAGTTCTCCCCAGCTCGGGCTTGAGCAAAGCATGAGACTTTGAGCCTTGTGCGACAGGGATGCTGATAATGACCTCTCAGGATGCTGAAAGAATTCTAAGATACATTGTCCCTGACACAAAACAGTTGATCAAAAAGTGGAATATTTTGACAGTCCTCAACATGTCTAGAGAGTTCAATCATCCTGAAAGTTGAGAGTTAGGAAGGAATTAAAGGTCAAGTTCATAATGCTAATATTCTAGAGTAAAGAAAAAAAATCATCAATCAAATATACCATGAAAGAGAAAGCTATCAGGGACTTGTGAGCTAGAAATAATGAACTAAATGTTAGAATAGCACCTAGTGGGTCAATACCATCAGCATAGCGAATAAGGAACTTCCATCACTGAACTGGAAAGTGAGGAACTCATTGCAGACAGAACAGTTTGTAGAGAACTACCCTATGTCTAGCTTGTAGCTTTGTGGATGACATCTAACTTTGATCCTTAAGTCATGCTATGACCTGCCATTGGTTTTAATCTATGATTGCTATGCTGTGTACAGACTACCATATCCTGGGGAACAGTTTGTGTTTGTCTCAAATGAGCCTTTCATACGCTGTCAGAATGGCTAAAGGAATAGGTGGCTTTGGGCTCTAACAAGAGACTAAAAATACATGGGTGAAGACACCATCATAGGCCTTCTCTGGCACACGACAGACAGTGTGGTCTAAGAACAGTTTTCAATAAAATATTTCGCTCAGGACTTTTCAGCAAACACAATTTTCTATTAAGAATTAACCAAGAGGTGTTGAAGAAATGTCTTAGTGGTTAAGAGCAAATCCAGAGGACCCAACTTTAATTTTTTTTTTAAACCTTTCAAGTTTTAATCGAAACTCACAACCGTCTGTAATTCCAGTTCCAGGGGATCTGGCACTCTCTTCTCGCTTCTGTGGGCTCTGGTCATACATGGGACATGGTCAAAAATACTTCTACAGATAAAATTTCTACACATAAAATAAAAAAGTAAATTTAAAAGAACTAACCAAGAACATATGATTAAGATGATCCTCAGCCCTTGAATGGTATCTATTCCCTCATCCTTACCTATGGTATAATTTAACAAGTAACAAAGTCCTTTTAAAAATTCTGAATATGGCTGGGCAGTGATGGTACACGCCTGTCAGACAGATCTCTGTGAGTTCAAGGTCAGCCTGGTCTACAAGAGCTAGTTCCAGGACAGGCTCCAAAGCTACAGAGAAGCCCTGTCTCGACAAACCAAAAAAACAAAAACGAAAACAAACAAACAAACAAACAAACAAAAAAACCCCAAACCCTGAGTATTAATTTTACTTTAACAGTGTGAGCTCCAGGACAGGGACTATGTGAGCTCTGGAGGACTCTGGGATGTCAGATTTAGGTTCATCTTTAAACTCATTTTTGTTCAGGGAATATAACATTTTACAGCTGCCACAAAAAAGCTTGTTCTCCAGGCTGTTTCTGTTCAGAAATTGGGAAGTTATAAAGAGAAATTGTCTAGTTAGCCCTCCCACTACTTATCCTTCCCATATTACCCCTTAAGAATGACTTTCGATAATATATTCAACCATCTTTTCTAGAATTTTGTTCTGCTGTTCCCTCTATCTGGACTACTCGACCCTCGGGTCTCAGGAAAGTTAGTTTCTTCGTATCATGAACTTGTCACTCACGTCATGATCACTAAGAAGACTACAGAGAATTCTGAATGAAGCCTTCCCCTGACTTCATCTCCTGGTGACCAACAGGAATCAGGTCATCTTTCAGGGATCCGTGTGGATCGTTCTTACAGTAGACTTCTTCCAGGTGAAAGTCATCTTTCAGGGATCCGTGTGGATCGTTCTTACAGTGGACGCTCTTCCAGACCCTGTCACAGTAGCTGCTGTGTCAGGTATGATGTTTAAATCATGCTATGAGAGAGCAACTGTAGTAATACCTTAAGATACATTTCATCTTCGCACTTAGACTCGCTAATGGATGCCTGTCAGAGATTTTCGTTCTCTCTACCAGCAATATGACAAGAGGAAACTCATCAAATTTTGCCATAACCCCGTGAAACTGTGGCCAGTGGGTTAGACAACACTGAATTGGATTCCCAGCTTCCATTGGACCCCACACAGGGGCTGCATCCTGACTCTCATGGGCCTTACATTTCCTACATTGACATTTTGATATTACACATTAAAACATTTTCTTTGACCTAAACATTCATTTCTCTTTTACCTCTCTCCTTCTGATTTTTAATTAAAATGAGAACATGTTCACTGTGTACCTTTGTACCAGGTGGTGAAGTCGACTGTGCCCAAATCTAATTCCTTTCACGACAGTGACCCACATGATGGTCATCTCTTTGCTCCTATCTTCAACTTTGGATTTAGAAGGACCTCTTTTTTAGTATTTGAAATTCAGGTTTAAAAAAACAGGACACTTGCTCTTTAATTCTTCACCCAATCTTTTGATTTTGCCGTTCCTGGAAACAAGAGTACTGATTGTTCCTAAACTAAAATTCAGTGAGATAAAACAGGATAGAAAATTCAAGGAAAGAAATTCTTTCTTTCCTTTCTTTCTTTTTCTTTTCATTTTTGTTTTTTGAGACAAGGTTTTCTCTGTGTAGCCTTGGCTGTCCTGGATCTCACTCTGTAGATCAGACTGGCCTCAAACTCAGAGATCTCCCTCTGTTGCTTCCTCAGTGCTGAGATTAAAGGTGTGAGTCACCACTATCCAGTCAAGAAAAGAAATTCTCACGCCCAGGCACATACACAGGTATTGTATTGCTACATAATGGATCCTGTCAGTTTTCAGATCAGTTACTACCATGTCTCTTGGTCTTATTTGGATCTTGTTTGCATTAACAGAGAAATTATTTTCCAGTTCCTCACCGCATGTATTTAACTTCAAGGAAAGTGATCAATGGAAGCAATGGGAAGAGTTGAGGGTAGGAGAAGGTGTTGGCCCAGGAGAAAGAGCAAAGGCAGAGGAGAAAGGGGTACATTCAGCGGAGCCCAGAGAAAAGTGGAAAAGGTTGGAAGACTTTCTGCTTCCCCTGAGATGTCTGTTGAGAGTGTCAAATTGAAGAGACTGGGATGAAAGGGATGGACGGACATGTGGGAAAGGAGCTGAATTGGGACTAGTAAGAGGGAAGACAAACAATTATTGAGATCACACAAAGGCTGGAAACCATTCATTTCTAATAGCACAATTAATAAAGAGACAAAACCTTGGCAGCCAGGACCAGAAGTGAGACTGCACACAGCTTATTAGTGCAGATTTATTGTTACTGACTGGGACAAAAGGAAAGCACAAAAAGCAAGAAAATAGATTCTATGAAAGAATTGTTTATACACTGTGACCCAGGCTTGATACTAGGGAGCGTGTGAACCAACGTTTAGACAGAATAGGAAAACATATTGTTTAATAGAGAATATTGGAGCAAAAGACAAAAGAAATGTCAGTGGTAATATTGAGGGATATAACTGAAGTACATACTAAGGTCGAATTTCAGTGACTTAAAATTTTTCTCCAAATTGGACTTCTGTATACTGGGATGATACTTCAAGCCACTCTTCCCAGACAGTTCTGGGCCAGGAAGTTCACAGATCCCAGTCCATACGACCCCAGGAAGCAGACATCCCGTCATTCTTGAGGCTTGTTGACTGTTTCCCATCTAAACTTTGCTTTTGATAATAATCTCCATCCTAAACTCAGCCACAGGGGAGCCCATGCATCTGTCCACATCTACCCTCCCAAAAAGAGAGAGTCATACACTCTGCCACACCCAGCAGGGGTTTGGATCTCTCAAGAGGATGCAGCATCTGTGATCTGTGACATAGCACCGCTATCCAGGAAGCCAGAAGCACTGTTAGCTAAAATTGCTATTGAGCTCTCGAAGTCACATCTTAGAAATCTAGCAAGTGATGTTGGCTTTACTCAGGCAGAGAGCAGAACATAGTTCATCATATGACAACTTTGCTTACTGCAGCAAAATGCCTAAAGTATCTACTTTATATAGAAGAAAGGTTTATTTAGCTCACAGTTTTAGAGGATCAAGGAACTGGTACCTGCTATTGCTCAGTTATGACCGAAGCTTTGCTGACTGTAGTTCATTATGGTGTAAGCGTGTGTGTGTGTGTGTGTGTGTGTGTGTGTGTGTGTGTAAGAGCTTAAATTGTTAAACAAGAAGTCAGGCAGAGAGAGAGAGAAAGAGAGAGTGTGAAACTGAGGGCTCACAGTCCCCAGGTATAGTCTTGTGACCTAAGGACATCCCACTTTCCTATTAAATGTTGCACTATCTCCAATATTTGACTGGTTTTATGTCGGCTTGACATAATTTACAGTCATCTGAGAGAAAGAAATCTCAACTGAGAAAGTGTCATTATAATGTACCCAGAGACTGCTTGTGCACTTCCTGGCTGCCCAGACCTGAAAATAATTACACAGAAACTATATCAATTAAATCACTACTTGGCCTATTATCTTAGGCTCCTTATTAACTAACTTACATCTTAAATTAACCCTTATCTATTATTCTGTGTTTTCCACAAGGCTGTGACTTACCAGGTAAAGTTTCAGTGTCTGTCTCCTTTGGCAGCTGCATGGCATCTCCCTGATTCTGCCTTCTTTTCTCCTCTATCTCTGCTTGGAATTCCCACCTTGCTCTGTTCTGCACTGCAATAGGCCCAAAGCAGACTCTTTATTAACCAATGGTAATAGAACACATTCACAGCATGCAGAGGGGAATCCCACATCACTATAAGATCAGATGAACTTTCCGGGCATTGTCTTAATGCTTGACATAGAAGGGCCCAGCCCATTGTGGGTGGTGCCATCTCTAAGCTGGTGGTCCTGGGTTTTACAAAAGCAGGCTGAGCAAACCAGGGGAAGCAAGCCAGTAAGTAGCACCCCTCCAGGGATTCTTCCCTGTTTGAGTTCCCATCCTGACTTCCTTCAGTGATGAACAGCAATGGCAAAGTGTAAACCAAATAAATAATCCCCCCCCACAACTCACTTTTGGCCATTGTGTCTCACCATAGCAATAGTAACTCAAACTAGGACAGTGCCTGAAGACCAGATACTGCACCCAAAGCATCACTGAGAACGAAGTCTTTCTTCACAATTAAGAACACAATTAAGCAGTACCCAAACCAAATCAAAGACCGCCTATGGGTTAACCAAAAGTAAGTTTATGGTTTGCTGTTGTAAAGGAAATAATCACATAGTTGGAGTTTAAGTCATGTTTTGATGTGACAGAAGAGGAAGGGACAATAAGGTCAGGATTTGCCAAGAATTCCAAGAGTGGTTTAAAGCAGAAAGGAAGGGGTTAATTATGACCAAGAATCAAGAGGTAGATCCAGGATTGGTGGAAATACCACAGAGAGGATTTGAGGCAAGAGATTAAAATGATCTTAGATGCAAGCTTTCTTTGGATATTTTCCCCTCAAGAGTTGAGTCTTCTTTGCTTTCCTATTGCTGTAACAGCACATGACAAACTACGATTTAAACTTAAAAAGAAAACAAAACAACAAAACATATCGTCAAACAAAATATGAAAACAAAAACAAAAATATCAGAATTCCTAAGGGCAAGAAAATTTCATTCAAGTAGAATTTCATTGCTTTGGCGACTCTTGGGAAGATGCCATTTCTTTGTAGTTCTGAGCTTCTAGAGATGGCTGTGTCCCAGGTTTGTAGCCGCTTCCTACTCCTAACTCATCTTAATTGCTCAAGGGTTCCTGCTTTCCTTTACACCTATAGTAAGATTTGCTTGGGGCCCCCACAATCCATGCTTGTCTCTCCATTTCAAGATCCTTAACTCAATGCCATCTAACAAAGTTCCTCTTGCCATGAGAGCCAGTGTGCTCACTGTGTGGAGGAGCACACTGCACTGTGCCTAAACACAGCACTTTTGCATGAGGTTTAGTATGAGCTAAAGGCCAAACTAAAAAGGGTAGGAGAGAGCTCTCTGCCACCACCTCTCTGCCTCACAAAGGATTATAAATTTCTCTTTTCAAGGTGTCCTATATGCACACACACTCCTTATATGAGGAAAGGGATATGATGCTACAACTGAAGATGAAGCAAAAGTCATGGAGGGTAAACTAAGGCAAAATAGAAAGGCAGGGGAAATCCAGGAATCTTGAGAAGGAAAAGGAGCCATGCGCTCAAGATTTGCTTGAAGCCTCTCACCTACTGAATCAAAATTTCTAAGGACTGCCTAAGGCCTCTCTCCTTCCACAGCTGCAAACCTGCCGGTTCCAGGAAGTTCACTGTAATCTCCATTCACACAACAGGCCACAGACTAACCCCTCAAGCACTTGGGCTGCTTCTGGCTTTCTTTCTTTCTTTATCAGATTGCACTTCCATCTGAATCATCTCCAGAGCCACCAACCACCTCACCTGTCTTTCTCACAAAAAGATTAAGGGGAGAGGGGCAGGTTTCACAGTGACCTTTTGAAATGTAACTGGAGAGTCTCCAAAATGGTGTAGACAGCCAATGCGAAGATAGTGGGCTCTTGCTCTTCCTCAGCAGCCCATACCACACTGGCTATGTCTTCCCTTTTGTGACTTTGAGATGCTGGCGCTCACACTTGATAATGTGTCTTACTTTCTTCTTGGTGCCTTTCTCCCAAACGTCCTGCTTAGTCTGATATTAAAATACCTTGAATAAACTGTCCAGCTCTGCTTCTCTGTACCAACTAGCCCTAAAATGACGCCCACTGCTGAGGACATGACTTCTAGTTGGATGTGGGTCAAAGCCCCAAAAAGGCTGGGGGCTCTTCAGGTTGATTAGAGTGGTAGTGTGACTCTATATCTCTGTCCCAGCACTGGTGACGTAACCTGGATGCCTGTCTTAAGGTTTCCCATTTATTTAACCTTTCCAGATGCTGTCGTCTTTGGAAGACCAGCATCCTTTCTGGCATCTCGCCTTTCGATGGTGAACAAGAACTCCGTGAAAGAAGCTGTGTCCGCAGAAACTGACTGACTCATTAGAACGGCAGTTCTGTGTGTAAGTACCCAATGGCTACTTACTTTATCTTAGGCTAATCTTAAAGCCTCTCCCTCTAACATTCCTTGCCCACCTCTCATTGTTTTATCAATGGATAAAAACCCTTGGAATTTATTGACTTAGTAAGCCCCTAGCTTTCACCAACTCAAAGGCTAAGGAAATCATCAGAAAGTACCCTACAAAGCAGATGCCCCCAGGCTTGCTGAAGCCACCTCTCTCTGATGCAGCCACTCCCAGGAATTTTAAACTTGCCCTGGTTTATGACTTACTTGTTATATAAAACATTATGTACACATTTTTATGAAACTGCTTCCATGTTGAAACATGGAATTTGGGGTGACCTAAATCTGTGCGGCTAGGATCTAGAGTAAACTCTGTTATTTCCTTTAAAATGAAAGCTGTGATTTTCTGTCAACAGGCACAGTGTCACAACCTGGAGTTCTGAGAATGATCCGATTTTCACTCGAGGCCAGAAGTCTGCAATGGACCTGCAGAGTCCAGGCCAGTGAGGTGTCACCCTCTCTGGTGGATGGTGGGTGAGGTTTTTCTTTGTTTGGTTGAGAGTATATTTTCCCGAAACTAGAAATTTTGAAATTGAGGAAAACTGAATCCTTATATTGTGTTATATGAACCCTTAAACCAATTTTCCCATCAAATTTTCCCTCCTTCAAGTGCCTTACAGTTACAGTGCGATAAAATGACTGGCCACCAGGTGGCAGTCACGGTGCAGTGGCTGGCGAAGACTGGCGTTCATTCGGGAGCTGCTCAGGCTTAAAGAGAGTTGCCGTCTGACCCGGCAATTCTGTCCTTGGATTTGTATCTGTGTATCTGGTAGAACTGAAAACACGTGTCAATACAAAGACCTGTACCTGTGTGTTTGTAACTATACTATTAATGGCAGTCAAAAAAGTGAAAAGAGCGTAGTGTTCAGACGCTGACAAGCACTAAACAAAATCAGGCATGCACGTCCAAGGGGGGATGACTCAGCCACAGAAATGAAGAGCACAGACTCAGGCTGCAGCACAGCAAACAATGAAAACATTATACTAAGGAGGAGCGGCCAGACACCGGACGCTCAGGTTGTGTTATTCCAGTTATATGACCTCTGCAGGGAAGCTAACTCCAGGGACAAGCTGAGCAAGAACATAGGAAGTGACTTTCCTCTTAGGGTGATGAAAAATGTCCCAAAGTTAGTTGTGGTGATATTTTGTTTATGATCTAAGAAATAAAGCTGGCCTGAGGAATCAGAGTGCAAAGCTAGCCACACTAGTCAGCCGTACCCTGGGCGGTGGTGGTGCACGCCTTTAATACCAGCACTAGAGAGGAATATAAGGTGGGATGAGACAGGAATTCGCTCTCTTTCAGTCTGAAGATTCTGTATAGATAAGAGCTCTCTAGTGGTTGGCTGCTTTGCTTTTTCTGATTTTCAACTTGAACCCCAATATCTGTATCTAGATTTTTATTAGTCTTGCTACATCTGGCGCCAATGTGATTGCTAATGATGGCACAGCTTTGGGAAGGTGCCAAATACTATTACACCATATGGTTTAAACAGCAAATATCACTGCAAAGTAGGTCATAAGAAACATGGAACTTCACAAAATAGTCCAAAAGCTACTGTTAAAATCATTAAGATTCAGGGAATGTCACTGTCAATGTGTCTATAAACCAACAGTGCCCAATGTGTGCAGAACACTGTACTGAACACTGGTAAGGTCACTGTATAACATAGACACGTAATGACCAAAGGCTGCAAATATTACACAAGGAGACAGGCTTCTACAGGAAGGCTCAGTAAAAGGCAATCTGTGAGTCAGACCACATAATTACCTAGAAATTAAGAACTGATTTTATATTTAAAGGGTTGAGAGTAGCAAGAGAATGTATAAAAGTCATTGTTTATCATTGACAAATAAAGTTTTATTGGAACATACCCATTCCCATTTTATGTGAGAAAGACTGTTTCTCTGTTGCCATGGTAAGATACCAAAATAGCAGCATTCTTCCATGGTGAGGGAAGCTGAGGCAGGAACTTAAGGCAGACACCATGGAAGAATATTACTTACTGCCGTGTTTGTTGTGGCTTGCTCAGCTGCCTTGTCTATACAGCTCAGGCCCAGGAGTGGCATTGCTCACAGTGGGTTGAGCCCTCATAGATCAATTAGACTCAAGAAAATGCCCTACAGACACGCTCACAAGCCAATCTGATGGAGGCAGTTCCTCTGCTGAGGTCCCCTCTTTCCAGTGTGTCAAGTGAGCAATGAGCAACTAAGATCAGTCATCCCAAGTGCGCAATAGTCACGATCACATGATCTACAGCATACAGTTCTTTGTAATAAATGGGGCTCGCCACATATCTAAAGCACTGGTTGTAAGATTTATGAAATCATGGAGGCTTCCGGAAAGATTTCAGAGGAAAGCCTAGGCAGCACGGCATCTCGGCAAATAGCGCCTGACAAGGCAAAGCTTGGAGCTAGCAGGGGGGAAGCCAAAGGAAGGGAGAGATGCCAAGAGTGAGTGACACCTGCCAGGCAGAGAAGCAGGCAGAATGCAAGACCTGCTCAAGAGAGCTGATGTGGCCTGCAGCAGCGAAGTTACAGGAGCGGGGCTGCCTAAGCCTGTTTATAACGAGGAACACAGAGACTTAGGATTCAATGCTTGCCCTGGTGGGTTTTGGTCTGGCATTGCTGCCACTTCTCCTTGGCACTTCCTTGTTCCTTCCTTCTGGGATGGGACTGTCTAACCTGAGCCACTGTATCTCAGAAGCCAGGAACTTTTTAATGATTTTTTTTCACAAGAGCTGAAAGCTAAGTTTGGCTAAAACAGAGAATTTGGAGTTCAAACGTTGAGTGGTACTGAATGGCCATGGTGTGGGACTCGGGACAGACTGAAGGCATGCTGTGTTGTGAGGTGGCATACGCCTTTGGGAGTCAAGGGTGGAATGTTACAGTTTGGATCTTCCACGTCCTCGCAAGTGTCCCTAAGTTAAAGTCTTGTTCCCAGCATGGAACTACTGGGAGGTGCTGAGAACTTTGTGATGGAGACTTTGTAGGACGTTTTAATCAAATGAAGGCATTCCATCAAATGTGGTCCTGAGACCCCACCCCTTCTTCTCACCACTCTCTTTTTTATGCCATAATTTAGAAGACAGGTTTTAGTAGCCATGTAGTCCTACATGACATAATGTACCAGAGACACAAAGCAAACACGCCAACCCCACATGGGCTGAAATCTCTAAGAGTGTGAACCAAAAAGCAAGCAAGCAAACAAACAAACAAATAAGCCATACCAACCAAAAAACCTTTCATCTTTTTGTGTCCAGCACATGTTACAGTTGTGCAGAGCTGGTAAACACACTTAAGTACTGTATAATAAGAGCACTCAGATCTGTGCGTCCTAGATGTGGTAAGTACATAAAATAAATAGTTCATGTACAGATGACATGAGCGCAGATAGACAAGGAGCTCCTCCCTTGATACTAGGAGATCAAAGGAGATTAATTGAATGGGGAGCGGGGGTAAAAGGAAGAGTTGCAGGTGTGGGACGAACATGTTCAAAGTACATTATATACTTGTGTGTGAATATGGTTTATGTGACTGTGTACAGTAATTTTGTAGAAGAATATTTAAAAGAATACTTGTGATAAAGACTAGTGCACCCCAGTGTATTTGCATCTTCCTACTTCCTTTGAAGACACAAGCCCAACCATTTGTACATAGTGACATTGCCCTTCCTGCTCAATTAAGATGATACTATTTCTGTGTTTCTTACTGATTTCAAAAAGCATAGAGACCTGGGTAGATGTCCTTTCTGTTGCTTGTGCATATCTTTTCTGTTCTTTTCTTTCTCATTCTCTTCCTCTGTCGACTGAGATTTCTGTCCTGCCTGGTTCCCGCAAAGAAACACACGGAGATCTACCTTAGTCATAAACTGGTTGGCCTAGTAGCCTAGTAGCTCAGGCTTCTTATTAACTCTTATAAATTATATTAGCCATAATTCTTGTCTGTATTAACCAAGTGGCTTGGTACCTTTTTGGGCAAGGCAGCCACATCTTGCTTGCTCTGTGTCTGGTTTCCTCCCTGTCTGGGTGATGACTGCAGACTGAAACTTCCTTCTTCCCAGAATTTTCATTGCCCTGCCTCTACTTCCTGCCTGGTCACCCTGCCTATACTTTCTGCCTGGTTCCTGGCCAATCAGCATTTATTTAAAATAAAAGTGGCAGGGTACAGACCATTGTCCCACAGCATTGATCCTTTTCCTCCTCTTCCTCCTTTTCTCCCTCCTCCTTTTTCTCCTCTTCCTTTTACTCCTCCTTCTGTTGTGTTCAAGACAGGGTCTCAATATGAAACTCTGGCTGTCACGGAACTCACTATGCAGATTTATCTGTCCTCTATCTCACAGACATCCTCTAACCTCTGCCTCTCAAGTGCTATGATCAAAGGTATGTGGCATTATATCCAGCTATATTTTTTTCTTAAGCCTGGGATAGCTGACATTATTCGTTCATCCCTTCCATATCCTTCAGACCTTTGAGTGTGTCGAGGCCTGATCCTGAGCTATGTTTCCTAAAATCCTCAGATATGCTGTGTCTGTGTCTCAACGTCTAATCTAAACCGAAACATCAAAGCTAAAATCACAACCCCTGTAGACATTAGAGTTTAATCAGCTGGTATGAGATGTGTTTATAATAGCATACAGAATCTCCAGAAATATCAGTTCTCTGAGCAGGCATCTAGATGAAGACTTCTACCTGCTCCTAAACCACCCAAGAGAGGTCAAGAAGAAATGCCTGCAATGGAATTCAAACTGTCTCCTAATCTGTTTCCTTCAGGGTCATGGCTTCTTGCTAACTGAAGTTCTTACTCTATTGTATCAGATTTAGACCCACTTATAAAGAAGCTTATTGGATATTGTCTACATCCCACTTATAAAGAAGCTTATTGGGTATTGTCTACATGCATGTGACACTTTAATGTTTATATACACTCTGAATGTATTATTGGGCAGATTTGTACATATAGAACAAATATGCATGTAGAGAACCCCACTCACTGCTATCTTTACCCCTCCCTATTCCTACTCCCTCCCTCACAAAGAAATTAGTCACAACGGTGCTGAATCCTCTGATATTCCTTACTTTGTTCATTGGCTCAATGTCTAACGTGTCTCTGATATGCATGGCCACGTTGTCTCTGGCATTCTCCACATATAGCACGGGCATCTCTCTAGCACAGTGGCTCCTCTATGACAGCATCATTTGCTTCCTATCTGGTCCTCTGCTATGACAGCATCATTTGCTTCCTATCCGGTCCTCTGCTATGATAGCACCATTTGCCTCCTATCCGGTCCTCTGCTATGACAGCATCATTTGCCTCCTATCCGGTCCTCTGCTATGACAGCATCATTTGCCTCCTATCCGATCCTCTGCTATGAAAGCATCATTTGCCTCCTATCTGGTCCTCTGCTATGACAGCATCATTTGCCTCCTATCTGGTCCTCTGCTATGATAGCATCATTTGCCTCCTATCTGGTCCTCTGTTACTGGACTTTCCCTACACTGTTTGGGCTCTCCACACTGCTGCCAAAGCCATCTTCAGGCAAATTCAATTATCGAATTTTGTCTCTTTGCTGTGAAACCTCTGCCAACTTCACCTACAGAATAAATCTCAGTCTTCTTGGAATTAAACTCTTAAGCTCTGCACTATTGATCTTGCCTTCTTTACAGTTAGCAGTTTCTCACACAAGAGAGAACATTTTTCAGACACATATCCATCTGTTGTGATAAAGAAAACATAAGCTCATTTCAAAGCTTCACTACATCATACTGACTTGATCGAAATATTTTCCAATCATTGAAATACACATAAAAGCATAGCTATTATCACGCGGACTGGAATTCCTCGGTGTTAAAAGATATTCTCATGCTTTAAAATGTGACACTGCATTTTTATTGCGGTAAAAATAGTTAATGAGATCTATCTTCAAAACAGGCTTTAATAAAAGAATGGACATATCAATTTTATGTTGTCTGCGGAAAGGAGAATCTCGCCAACCGTGGCCTAGGTTAACAAAGGAGAGGGCAAAGCATAATTGGCTTAGTGTGGACTTCCGCAGTCGGAAAGACTGGGAGGGTGATTCAGTTGACCGTTTCTCTGAGATGGTGGGTCACACGGGCGGTCATGATGGTAGATTTACCAGATTCACAAGACAGGGATGATGGAAAAATGCCAGATCTGGAGAAAGAAATGTTATCATTGCCTGGATCTTGAGAAAGAAAAATAACTTCTGCAAGATTTCATAATTGAGAAAATTCCTGAATTGATAGCTCTAAAGGCAGATGCTCTATTTGCCTCCTTTAACCCATTTTTCAACCTGGTTTTTAAAATTTTTTAAAAAAATTTTTTAAAGGCTTCACTAAGGGTTGATAATGTGTCATTGCATGGGACAATTTCAGTCAGCTAAGGCAATACTCTTGTGCATGAAGGTTTCCCAGGATTCCATAAAGCAGTTGAGATCCTAGGCTACTGATACAGCAGCTCTGATGAATATACACATTTTACGCAAGTCTTCTTTCTTCATAACACAGTGCGTACATGTTAGGAAGCTCTCAGCTTAGGACAAGGTAACCAGTTTAGATCCGAGTCCATGGGCTTGAAGGGAACTGAGACAAATTGGCTGATATCTTAAACTGATACCCTGCTGCTCTTCCTGTGTAACCTTCAAAATTATTCCACTGAAGTTTATTTTTCAAAAAAAATATACTTTACACTATTGTATGTGATCACTTGTCAGTGTTCAGGAGTATTTTAGCTAAAACTAGCGAATGAGTTAACTTAGATGGCTTTTGAAGCTTGGCCCTTGAGTTCTTACATCTCTTAGCATGGAGGACAAAGAAAGCGTACATTGTTGCTTGAGAGTTTGTACAGTTTGAATCAGATTTGCCCTGGCCCTTTATGTTTGCCCATTTGAGAAGTTAGGCGTTAAGAAGTTCATAGATGTTAGCCAAAACTTCCTGTCTCACAATGAAAAGCCCTTGAATGCATAGGCACAGACGAATCCTGGGGCATGCTGGAGATGACAAACCCATCCATTTCTTGTTTGTTCGTCTCAGCATTTCTAATATCAAATGTCATTTGGCGAGGGTATCACCTGGTCTCCCAGCATCTGCCATGCCCACTCCCTTTTAGACCTTGAATCAGCCCAGCCACCCTTACACCAGAGGCCACCGGTACCATGCATGTCTATTTACCAAGGCAAGTTTAGCTACCAGAAAAATCCCCTATTCTTTCCACTCCCTGCTTTCAGGAGACAGTGATCCATATGCCCTGTTTATTCAGCATATCTTGTGAGCAGAGGCATTGGCTGTACCAAACCATCTTTCAACAGTGGTTTTATGGCAGCAGTCTTAGACGAGAGTGGTCTCGTACCAAAGTGAGACTTCACTCAGTGCTCACTACAGAAGATGCAGGTTCTTGAGGTCCAGGGTTCTTCTCTGCAGTCTTCTGTGTTTATGGCACAAGTGCACAACATCTAGAACTTTCCAGTTGCCCTCTGGTCTCAAAATCATTTTGAAAATATACCCTGGCTACTGCTGTTACTGCAATTAAACTCTCTGACTCTGACTGAAGAGTTCATGGCTTCTGCCAACATCAATAAAACTGTCAAGCTAACTTGTTAGTTCCCAAGTAGGAGGAGAATCTCAGACCCTTCAGAGTTCCTGATCTGACATTTTAAATGTGTGATTAGCAATAAAGATTGCCTTTTATAATGTTAAAGCAGATATTTTATATAATGGGTTCCCCTAATGACTTCACTCAGAGCTGTAGCAACTAAGATGGACCTAGAAATAGCAATAATAACCACTTAGGTATTATATGAAAAACCTTGGCACTCCATTAAAATCCCCCTGGGATGCCTTTCAGCAGCTGTGGGCATGAATCCTCCAGGGTCTGAGAGCCTGCTGATCATTGTTCAACCTGTGAGCTTCCTTAGCTCATTGGCCTTGGACCCTGTGGAGTCCTGAAGGTGGCTGGAAGCTCACATTCCTCCTAATAACTGATTGATGTTGAAGCAGGAGTGCTCTACCCAGTGTACTTGACTCTGTTCCTTAAAACCAGACAAACCTGGCTTGAATTATGCCCCAGAATTCCCTGTGAGTCCAGCCAAGGCTGAGACTCCTCCACACTGCTATCCCGGCTACAGCGTCTTTCCTGTACTTTATCATCAACTGGCAACTGTTTGACCCGGGCCTGTGATTTCCCCAGTCCTGATTATATAATAGCATCAAATGGGAAAACTTAAAAACTTTATGACTGTACCCTACCCTCAAGCAATTAAAGAGACTCTCACCAGTGGCATACACATTGACTAAAGTTCCCAGATCAGTCTAATCTCCAGTACTTATTTAAGCCATTTGGTGCTCCCATTAGCTCTCTTCCCATTAGCTCTCTTCCCAGGATCCAAGCAGGCTTTAGCAAAAATCCTATTAGGAAATTGCTTAGATTAGAAAATTTTTCATTTGGAAGAGTTGGCAGGAACAGGGACCAATTCAGACAGCAAAGAACACCTTCCTTTGCAATCCTGATGGAGAGCTTTGGTATCTGGGGACAGTCCTAGCCAAGAAGAGCCAAGAAGAGAGCCTGGGGGCGTTCTCTAGGGAAAGCTGTGCACATCTGGAAAGCAAAAGTCAGCAGCTAGATACCTCTTCACTACTGTGATACCCACCGATATTCATGTATGCCTCCAATGCAGTTCACAGAGATACGTGGTGACACCCTGTCTGATGTGTCCCTTCTCTGCAGCACCCGTTGACCTACGTTTCCAGGTAATAAAGGCTGTGTGATATTCACATTTTATGCTAGTGTGGCTCAAATATGGTGCCAGTTAACTGCTGGCCAAACACTAGATCTTACCACGAAGGTAATTTTTAAATGAAGTTCATAATGACAACCAGTTGGCTATAAGTAAAGCAGATTGTCTTTAAATATCCCCCAGTCATCCAAGTTCCTGCAGAGGAAGAAGGGGTTATAGAAGGAAAAAACATACTGGAAAATACTGCTAAGCCTTCGTTTTAGCCAAGTCTTATGCCACATTCCATCTAGTCAATTCACCCTGTCCTGTTTCCTAGCCTCCGGCTCCCAGTTGCCTTGTGGACCCTGCAGTTAGTCATCTGCCAAGTTACCAGATGAAGCCAGGTGCTCTTCCGCATTTTCAAGACAGGTAGTGACTGTAAGCCTTGACTGCTCTTCCATTCCCAATGGAAGATGCCTGGAGCCAATTGACAACTTCTTCCATTCTTCCAAACCATACTTTCTCCCTTTGTGATGGGCCTACAGCTCTAACCCAAGGCTCAGGAAACTTCCTAGCAGATGGAGTTTTCCAGGAAAAAATATAATGAAGACAAGTTGGACGTGTAGCAAGCTCAAGAGAGCCAAAAGACGTGTAGGCAGTCTTTAGGTGGACCAAGGGACTTATTCTCTTCCACAAGCAGTAGGCCAGTCGCACCTTGGTGGAATAGCACTTCTGCTAAGGCCTGACTTGGAGTCAGCTTCCACCTGACCCCAAACAAGAACACTTGCTTGGAACATGGATCAGGCTCCCCTGCAGACACTTTCAGCTATGACAGAGGGGCCTCCAATGTGAGCATCTGCAGAGTTACATGCAGCTGCCTCCTGTCTCAGCAACTACCTGTCAACCTCCTTTTCCCTGGTCCAGCCTCATCAATGTTATCTACTTCTTTTATCCAGATGTCCAAACATCCTAGCTTTAAGTGCATTTGGCCACTCTCTCCGTCCTGTTTCATGCTATCACAAACTCTCAAATTACTCATATCTACCACAGAGATATTTACATTCCCGTGTTTTTTGCTACTTTTTTTTTATTCACTGTAGAATTGAAATCAACCTAGTTGTCCATCAACAGAGAATGGATAGTGAAAATTTGGTATATATGAACATACACATGCATATATGCATGTAAGTGTTTATGTGTGGGTATATTAAAACTCTTCAGCTCTAAAGAAAAATTCAATAACAAAATTTGCAGGAAAGTGGATGGACTTAGAATGTTTGATACTAAATGTTGTCACATAATCACAAAGAAAATACAAGCATGTAGGTACAGTAGAACATGTAGAAAAGAGGACAAGGAAAGCTAAATATTGGGGGATGCAGAGGGACCGAGAGCAAGTAACTGAAGGAGCGTGAGTTATAAAAGAGGATATAATGCTAATTATATCTTAGCTTTACTCTGTCATGAATTTTTCATTTTGTAGTGGATAGTGGATTAAAATGCATTTGTTAGTGAAAGTATAAGACTCGGTGTAAAACTCCACAGCTTCTGGTTTGAATGGGTATTCTAATCATTTAGAAGTTCATTGAGTTGTACAATCTTTGAATCTGGTTAATTTAAGTATGTGATACTTTTTTATTCGCAGCATTTTTTTATATTTTAAAGTCTAAAATTAAAAAGTAATAAACTCTCGAGTTGAGAATTTGGACATTGGAACCATAGAAATACATTTTCAAAACTGCGAATTTATCTCTTAAAAGTTAGGTGACATTGCTAGTCCTACTTGCCAAATGGAAGCCAGGTGGCCACCTTCTAGGACTGTTGTAGCGTTTTAAGTTAACCATGAGACTATTGGCTGTTACAAACCAGACACTTTTGCAGCCTGCCTTCAGCGATTCAGCATCAGAAGCTTACATCATCTGCCAAGGCAAGAAGCAGCACATTCCAGCTATCTCCAGAGGTTGTCTGTTTTCCCTGTGCTTCAAGCTCACCCATGAAAAGGCCCTGCCATCTTAAACTGCTTTCTCTCTGTCTTTCTCTTTGTCTGTCTTGACTCTCTGACTTCCTCTCTTATTCTCTCTGTCTCCAATCTCTCTCTCTCTCTCTTATTCTCTCTCTCTCTCTCTCTCTCTCTCTCTCTCTCTCTCATGTCTCCACTCCAAGATAGATTTCCACACCCCCCAATAAGCCTCTTGCATTAGATCTATTTCATGGTGATCTCTTAGCAGCCCACCAAAGTGCCCTAACAGTGGTTGCTAGAAGAGCCTCTGGCACGCAGCAAGAATTTTAATGTGCCTCTTCCAGTACTAATAGGTGTAACATGAGGGCCAGCTTGTTGGGGTTTCTGTCCCGCCCGGTACCCCAACGGCCGGCAAATCCCAAAGAGAAATTACACACAAGACTCCATATGGTTATAAACTGATTGGCCCATTAGGTCAGGCTTCTTGTTAACTCTTATAACTTATATTAACCCATTATTCTCATCTATGTTAGCCATAATGGCTCCGTACCTTTCTTAGCTGGGCAAGTTACATGCTGCCTCTTTAGTGATCTGCGCAGGAGTGGCTGAGGAACCTTTCTCCTCCCTAGCCTTATCCTATTCTCATTACTCCGCCTCTACTTCCTGTCTGGTTGACCCGCCTATACTTCCTGCCTGGCCAATCAGCGTTTTATTAAAATACATGATTGACAGAATACAGACAATTCTCCCACACCATTTCCCTCTTTTTTTTTTTTTTTAAACAAAAGAAAATACCCATAGTCCATTTGTTGGGAATGTGGGCGTAGTATTTCAGGCTACTTCCTGCTGGTTGGGGGCACTGATGATCTTATGGGGACCTAAAGAAAATTTAGAGTTATAATCAAGTCCTGACTGGAGTATCCTGTGAGTCTTGATCATCTCAGGCAGCAGTCTTGAATCTGTTCTGGATGTAGAATTCAGACATCTGGGCCATCTGTTCCTGTCAGAGACTTCTCAGGTGGCCTTCCTTGGTCAAAGGTGATTATTCTTAACTCTGAATAAATCCAGAGTCTCTCGTTTTCTGTGGAAACAAAAGCAAAATCTCTTCTCCAAAGTAACATACCTTTTGACTTCAGTTTTGAAGCCAAGGTATTTTCAAAATTCCTATCTTGGGTTAGTTCAGCAGCATTTATAAACAAAAGTCTTTTAGCAGTTGTTGCTCCTTCCTCAGCAATCAAACAATTTAAAGAGAGCATAATAGCATACAGTATGAAGATTCTCCGTGCATTTTCCATCTTTATGTGGCTTTATTTTAACCTCTATTTCTTTTATTTTTACTTTTACTTTTTGAGACAGGATCTTTGTATATCTTTGTCCTGGAATAACACTGTAGACCAGGCTGTCTTTGAACTCACAGAGATCCTCCTGTCTCTGCCTCCCCAGTGCTGGGATTAAAGGTGTATGCTACCACACCTTGAACTCACAGAGATCTGTCTCTGCCTCCCAGACATTGGGATTAAAGGCGTGTACTACCACACCTTGAGGTCACAGAGGTCAATCTACCTCTACCCCTTGAAGTCACAGAGGTCAATATGCCTCTGCCTCCCAGGCATTGGGATTAAAGGTGTGTACCACCACACCCAACTACTCTCTTTCTTTCCTTTTAACTTTAAGAACTTTAACTTTTAGCCTGCATATACACACTGTAAACCATTTAGAGGTTTTCTTCCTCTTTGAATCTCTCTTTACTGTATCTCTCTCTCTTTTTTATGACCACATGAGTCTAAAACCGTGGCTTTGACGGTTAGACCCAGTCCATTTCTTAGCTTTCCAGACTCATGGTAGAGGTACCAGCCAGAGCTGTGGTCACTGCCACAACTCTATGGCGTTTCAAGGTCCTTGTCAGCAAGCAAACTGCAGCATTCTGCTCACAGACCACTCTCAGTCAGACTGCCGGCCTGAAAGAGTCAGAGTTTGCCCTGGCAGGACGGCCCAGAAAGCTGGCATTTTAAAACAGCACAGCTTTTATCCTGCTACGGCTGAAAGCTGAAAAGCATGCGTTCAGCTTTTCATCAACGTTTAAGTGTTTCGTGGCAGGACCTCTTAATGAGCTGCAAGGTTTTGCAGCTAAAGCTGAGTCAGGAAGCCTCTCTTAGATGAGAGCCTTGCTTGCCTCTAGCAAGCAAAGTAGACCCGAGAAATTGCTGCTACCAACAAAACATGCTTTACTCTATTCTTTCCCAAGCTTTCTCAGGCTTTCTGTGGATTCATTTATCCACGTGGGCGCCATATGTAACATGAGGGCCAGCTTGTTGGGGTTTCTGTCCCGCCCAGTACCCCAACAAGCCAGCAAGTCCCAAGGAAAATCACACGGAGTCTACATCAGGTTATAAACTGATTGGCCCATTAGGTCAGGCTTCTTGTTAACTCTTATAACTTATATTAACCCATTATTCTCATCTATGTTAGCCATAATGGCTCCGTACCTTTCTTAGCTGGGCAAGTTACATGCTGCCTCTTTAGTGATCTGCGCAGGAGTGGCTGAGGAACCTTTCTCCTCCCTAGCCTTATCCTATTCTCATTACTCCGCCTCTACTTCCTGTCTGGTTGACCCGCCTATACTTCCTGCCTGGCCAATCAGCGTTTTATTAAAATACATGATTGACAGAATACAGACAATTCTCCCACACCAAATAGGCACTCCCTCTACTGAACTTAAGCTGAAATTTGATTCCTAGACCTGACCATGTCTTACATCTAGATACCCATAGGACACCCTGTTCCACCCTTTTAGACCTGAAAACCAACACAATAATTCTATTTTTTAAAAATAAATCTCCAACAAACATAATGGAGAGAAGTAAGAAAAAAGAATTTGAAAATATTTGGTTTTTTGATGACATTGTATCCTTGGACATTTTTCTTGAGGCTTAACTCTTTGATATGTAAAAGGAACTAGATTGCCAGATTCTGTGACAGTGGCTCATAAAATTAATTTTGTAACAGAAACTTTACAAACTTGAATTCACTCTTGTGGTTCTCAGCTCTGTCTGCACGCCAGAGAAACAAGCTTATAGCATTGTAAAACACTGCCAGACTTGGCCTCCAACCAAGAGTTCTCTGTCTAGCAGATGACACATTTATAAGCTCCCTTGAAGACTCGAATAGACAACAGCAGCTGAGTACTCTGACCTGGGCCCGAGACAAAATGTCCGAGTTGTCCAGCGGAGGTGACAGGACCAGCAGCCTCTCTCAGGGGTTCTCAACCTGTGCTCAGCCTCCCCAACCTCCTATGTTGCTGTACTTGTCTGGGTAGTTGGGGCCCAGGGCAGCTTCCTCGTTCTAATGGGACTCACAGGACTTCAGAGGCCCAGAGGCCCTGCTGAGACATGCAGGGAATGGGGAAGATGATGAGGAGAGGAAGAAGAAAAATAAGGGGCAGAGACATACAGAGAGGGTGTGAACAAAGCCGCTGGCACTTGTCTGGCTGCCAGAAAGCAGTGTGAATGAGTAACAGAGGATTTAGAGAGAGTAATGAGACCCAGCCAGCTGTTCAGAGGCCTCCTGTTCACTGCAGCCCAAATGAAACTGTTTCTGCTTTTGTTTACGTATCTTTTAGAGAAAATGACTGCCTAGAATTGTTGCAATTTCAGTGCATGCTCTTCTCTCTTTGTCTGCAGATCATTCCTTGTTGTCCCTTCTCCTGTTCTCAGAGACACCTGCTACAGACCTGTTATTTCACGGATTGGTGTTAAATTCACCAGGTGAGACAGACAATCCTTGACAGACTTTTGAAGTCCTGGTCCACCCCCAGGCTGTAGTGGCATTTCGATTGTATTTTAATAAATAAAGACTTCCTGAAGATCTGAGAGTAAAACAGTCCCACTGGTCAGTCTTACAAACTGGGTTATGGTAGCACACACCTTTAATCCCAGTAGCCACACTAGTCACCATGGAATTCGGGTGGTGCATGCCTTTAATCCCAGCCCTAGAGAGGATTATAAAATGGGAGAAAACAGTTTTCAGTCTCAGTTGCATTCTGAGATTCCAGGAGGCAGGATCACCATTTCAGACTGAGGTTGAGGTAAGAGTCAGTGGCTGGCTCTTTTGCTTTTTAGATCTTCAGACTGAACCCCAATTTTTAATCATGCTTCACCAGGTAGGATGCATCTCTCCATTTATTCTCTGGTCTGAAGTGTTTGGAACTTTATTTCCACTTTTTTAGACTAACCAGCCCCTAGACCTTGAGATGTCTCTCATCAGGCTGAAGCATTTCAAATAAAGATTATGCTTTATCTGAGGCTCTCAGCACACCTCTGGCATTAAGTAGGCATCTAAATATTTATTACATCTAAACCATTTTTTTTTATCTTGGTATTACTTGCTGTGTGTCTGATTTCTTCACTGATAGAAAATGAAATCCATTCTGGAAAGGAAAAAAGCACTAAATGAGGTGCTGGCCTTAGGTCCTTTTTAATATTGATGAGCCAGCCTGCCTCCATCTTGGGCGTAAAGGCCACCTTATAGTAAAGACAAACCAGATTTGCTCCTGTTTGTGATTAAACCTGTTTCTCAAGGATTGGGCTATGTCCCACCTGTAACTTTAACAGCAAATAGCTCTGCACTGCTTGCTACAAGAAATGGCAACCATGCCTTTGCTTCAAAAGGTTATTACAGTCACCTATTGCCCCGACCACTGTGCTCTGACCACCTTAAAACCACCTTGCAATCATGTTTTTGTTCCAAAAAGTTGTAAAGACTCTCTTGCCACTCTGCCTTTGCTTCAAAAGGTTGTTATGACTACCTTATGCTCTGATTTTGTAACCCTGCCTATTTTGTCTTGCAAATCTATCACTTGGAAACTTCGTATGCCTGAACTATAAAAGCTATTATTTTTTCTGTGTCTAATGATGATCTCCTGAACCATGCATTGGGGGGAGGCAGTCCATGTGCACAAATAAAAGGGTTATTTTAACTAATTGCTTGCTTAAATTAATTTGGCCTTGATGATTTGGGTTGGTGATCTTTCACCTTGTATTTTTGAGATTAATGTTTGGAGGCCCCAGTGAGATCAAGACCCTAACTCAAATTCAGAATTCAGAAGCTGGATCCTTTCCTTCAGCTCCCCAGGACTGGAGAGCTGCTTCCTGGGGGCTGCCCATCTTGGAGACGTGCCAAGGCCCTGAGGCACAGCTTCAGTTCAGTGGATTGCCTGAGCAAATGTCTGCTTCAAAAACAGAAAATAGAAAGCACCCTTTCATGGAGGCCTCCTCTTGCCAGTCATAGAAACTTCTTCTATGACATCTGGTTCTGTTCTGTTTCTTTGGGATCCCCATTTGAGGATGTGACGGATTCTGACGAGATCCAACATTCTCCCATTCATAGCAGTAAGCAAGACAACACACACCCATCTTGCTACTTGGGAGTTTGGCCAGAGTCACCAGTTCTTTTTCTGACTCACCTTTGGACCCTGGGAACACCTGGTGAGACTGGGCTCTATGAAATCAGAGAGATCTAGCGTAATGAGTGCCTGTTGTTTTCGTTGTCTCCATCTCTTGTATATTCTGTGTTTTGTGTCTTGCTTTCATTTTTGCTGTGTTCATCCCTTGTTTGTGTTTTTCTACCCCCATTAGCCTTCTCCAGCTACAGGGGGACTCGGGAGCCAGACCAAGCTCTAGGGGACAAGACTGGCACCCTCTTCCCAGCACGCCACCCTGGGCAGCTTTAGGCACTCCCACCACTACCCGGACCCAAATCTGCTGCCACTGCATATTGTGACTATGTTAATAGCCAAGGCTTAGAATTCCTATCTCTGAGCTTTCTGGTCATTGGATTCACATTAGCAGGGATTCAAATGTCTTACGTATATGGATAATGTTGAAATCATGTTTTATGCTGTTCTGCTGCATTGAAAAATTGGTTCTGGAGTTGAAAAGTTTCTGTCTTATTTCAGGCAATCAACCTGACTTTGTGGCAGAAAAAAAAAGATCAAGGCACAGAGGGTAAAAAAATTAGAATATTAGAATAGTTTCATTTAACTGTCTAATGAACATAGGGTATAAACTTTATCTCAAGATTTGTAAGGCAATTATATCAACTTTCTGTGTCTTAGGATTAATAAATTTATTGGATATGGTTAAAATATGCAGAATATGCAGCAGAAGTTGACTTAAAACTTAAAACACAAGGTTAGTAATTGGAAGGCGACATAGGTAATCTTGAAACAAAGACCTTACCCATCAATGTCTACAGTTCTGGACAAGTCTCCAAAATATACTACCTTTGCTTTCTTAACTTCTAAAGTTCTACTTTTGGCTGACTGTTCTTGTTAACATGGCTCAAATGCTTAAATATTTGCCGCGAGAAAGGCTCAAGGCTACACGGAAATCCTAAACATCCAGTATAGTCACCAATTAACTAAAGTAAGGTCACAACTACTAATCACCAGAAATTGGAATATTCCTATCTTTTAATTCAGCAATATAATAACCTAAGCAGTCTGCCAAAGAGCCTGTAAAGTATCTCCCCTTACCTAAGTTCTATTCAGGCTAACAGAGACAGACTTAAGAGGAAGTGGTGGTGCACACCTTTAACCTGTAACTTTAACAACCTTTAACCTTTAACTCAGGAGGCAGAGGCAGGCAGATCTCTGTGTGTTTGGGGCCAGCCTGGTCTGCAGAACAAGTTTCAGGACAGGTTCCAAATCTACACAGAGAAATTCTGTCCCAAAAAGACAAAAACAAGGAAAAAAAGAGTATATGTCTAACTTACTTGTCTTTGCTAATTCCGTTAAGCTTTAGCTATTTTGATAAACTGAGCACACAAGAAATTATGATATTCTGCAACAGTGCACTGTAAAGAAGACCAGAAAAGCAAAGCTTCCAGTTTCCCTGTGGACTGTATCTATAATTTAAAGTCTCATTTTATAAACTTTATTTACCCTCTTATGGGAATTGCTACCCCGAGTTATAATTCCCTGCCCCCATTTGAGGTGCTTATCTGCAAAGAATCAGAACTTCCCTCTGCTCCTCGAGTTGGATGAGGGAGTTTGAGTGCATGTGATTGTGATTATTCCTTGATCCCTGCTGGGGTCAGGTGAAGGTGGAGTGCACGTGATCAGTCCTTGACCCCTACTGGGGTCAGGTGAGAGTTCCTCCTTGGTTCAGGTGACAGTCCCTTCGCAGCCCCCTCCCCATTAGGTGCTGTGGTATAAAAGCTAGCCCCAGCAGAACAATAAACGAGCTGCTGTTTCACCTCAACCTCGTGCTCTGTGGATTTCATTCAGCCTGGACACCCTCCGCTGTGACTCGTGGTTCCAGACCGTGCAGGCGCGGTACCCTCTTGGTTATGTTTTCAAGGTTAAACCTAAACTACATAACTAAAAACAAATAAAGTTTATACAAAAATCATGTATACTTAACAGATGGCCCTCAAAAGTTTTCAGAGATTTGCTGAATATAGAATTTAAAACATTTAGTGAAAAAAGATTCCAATAACAGAGGGAAATACCAGATCCTAGAGGTGACCTTAAGGTCTCCAAATAAGATGATGGGACACAGACAATTCCATTTGGATTATGGCAATGCTAATCACTGGGCAAAAGTGGTCCTCTGTTGGACTCTGCCCAAACTGTGGACACTGTGAGGTTTGCTGTCCTGCTCTGCCTCATCAAAGTGGGTCAGTTTTTCCAAGTTCCTCTTCCATAGAATAATCTCTTGGACCTCCTGGGTCTGGCAGCCAAAGGCCTATGCTGTCCTGTGCAACAGCTGAAGATGCAGTGCTGTTGTTGTGACAGCTGAAGACCTCTGCCCCCCAAAAACCACTGAGACCATGGGAGCCTAGGATAACCACCCAGGTAGTGGTGAGTCTCTCTCAGTTTAATTGGTTCATAGGCCATTTGGATTATACTTCCTGCTATGATTTATCCTTCTCAGGTCTCTGATGGTGATGACAGCTAAGGGTAGCTTTATCAATTTAGCAGCAGCTGCCTTGTCAATGCATTTCACATATTACTTTTCCAGAGCTAATAGGTCACCTGATACAAAAGGCAAACTCACAGACACGACCTCAGTAACAGTTTCATATTAAAGGATAAACAGGTTTTAGTAACTTTTTCTATTTAAAGAAACTTACTTTGCAAAGACTGCTCTTAGTCACCTACTTATGTATGTTTAATGTTAAATAACTGAACACAAAATATTCAAAGTTTACATAAATTATGAAGGTCTAACAAAATTATTAAGATGTGTGTGTGGATGTTACTCTATGTTATTGCTATGCTAAGATTTCACAAATTCAAAGTTTTAACATTAATTAAGTTCTGATAAACTAGTAAAGCCCTGGCTACTATTATCAGTTCCAAGCTCAAGATTTTGTATTCTCCTTGTTTGTCTTCTAAGTACAGACTTAAAGATGCTTCTCAACATGTTAAAATCATTTCTATCCAATATATATCCAGCTTTTTTGAAAAGAATTGTTCATGCCTTTTAACCTAAAGCCATAGTTTTTGCAATGACTCAGAAGCATGAGTCTACTTTAGGTGTGGAGTGCTTATTCTACAATATGGATTTCAATGCAGACTACAAACAATGGTAATATAAGATCCAAGGAGTGGAGCCAGGGACCGCTGGAAGGAGCAGGTCAGAGCCAGAAACATCCAAAGGAACAGCCCGGAGCCAGCACCCTTCACAGAACTGGGCCCAAGCCAGCTACATCCATGGAACCAGGCCCAAGCCCGTGACTTCTGTGGGAGCAGGCCCAAGCCAGAGACCTCTACAGTACCAGGCTTGAGCCAGTGACCTCCATGGGAGGGAAATCTGGAAATGGAAAATATGGGAAAATGACCAGGAACCACAAATGCAAGCATAAACAGCAGGATACAAGAGATGGAAGAGAGAATCTCAAGTGCTGAAGATACAATAGAGGAAATAGACTCATCGATCAAAGTAATCATTACATCTAACAAAAACTTAACACAAAAAATCAAGGAAATATGGGACACCATGGAAAAATCAATCCTAAGAATAGTAAGGACAGAAGAAGGAGAAGTCCAACTCAAAAGCACAGAAAATATATTCAACAAAATTCATAGAAGAAAACTTACCCAACCTAAAGAAAGATATGCATTTGAAGACACAATAAGCTTACAGAACACCAAATAGACTAGACCAAAAAAAGTCCCCTCTCCATATAATAATCAAAAGACTAAACATACATAATAAAAAAGAATATTAAAAGCTGCAAAGGAAAAGATCAAGTAACATATAAAGGCAGACCTACCAGAATTACCCCTGACTTCTCAGTGGAAACAATAAGACAGAAGGTCCTGGTAAAGCATTATGCAGACATTAAGAGACCATGCATGCCAGCCCAGACTACTATACCCAGCAAAACATTCAATCACCATAGATGGACAAAACAATATATTCTGTGACAGAATGATATTTAACCAATACCTAGCCACAAGCCCAGCCCTATGACGAGGAAAACTCGAACCCAAGGAAGTTAGCTACATCCACAGAAACACAGACAATAGATGATCCCACAGTAGCAAATCCCAAAGAAGGGAAAAACACACAATATAATATCACCAACAATAAAAACTAAAAAACAGGATCTAGCAATCACTGGTCATTAATATTCCTTAATATAAATGGACTTGTGAGGTCCTGTCTTCCCTGTTCCTCGAGGCCAAAGCACAGGATGCAAGAAATGTTTAAGCTAACCAGCTAAGCTTCCTGCTAAGTTCCGTACTTGCTCTGCTCTAGCCTGGTATAATAGCCTAGGGCTCTATATCACTTTAAAATTTCTCAACCTGCCTGGAAGAGCCCAGGCACCAAGGTCCATCTACCCTGTCTGACACTGCCCTGCACCCTCGACCACCTGCCTGGGAGAAGCTCTCACAGGTGCCAGTTTCCCCAGCCCCCTCTGGGTGGTAGGAGTTTTTCTTTACTGGGACAAAAGGGTATATTAACCCCAGATTAAGCTAAATAAGTGGGGCATTCTCTTCTTGAGGATGACTCGAATTCTCTGTCTGTGTCGTGTGTGTCTGTGTTTCAACCCCTAGGACAATATAGAACTCGTGGGAGGTGGATGGTGATGCTGACCACGTGGCGTGGAGCGACCCCCACATGGACTCAACTTACCTTTAAAAAGACACAGGCTAACAGATTGGATATGAAAACAGAATCCACCCTTCTGCTGCATACAAGAAACGCACCTGAATCTCAAAGACAGATATCACCTCAAAGTAAAGGGTTGGGAAAAGTTTTCCAATCAAATGGACCTAAGAAACAAGCTGGTGTAGCTATCCTAATATTTAAGAAAAATGCTTCAATCTAAAATTAATCAAAAGAGACAAAGAAGGGCATTTTATGCTAGTCACAGGAAAAAAAATCTGTCAAGAGGAAATCTCAATATTAAACATCTATGCTCCAAATACAAAGACACCCTCATATATAAAAGAAACACTACTAAAGCTTAAGCGATACATTAAATACCCCAGACTAATAGTGGGAGACTTCAACACCCCACTCTCACTGCTTGTCTGCCAGGCAGAATTTAACAGAGAAATAAGGGAACTAACAGATGTTATGACTCAAATGGACTTAACAGACATCTATAGAATATTCCATCCAAACAGAAAAGAATATACCTTCTTCTCAGCACCTCATGGAATCTTTTCAAAAACTGACCACATACTAGGTAGCAAAACAAACCTCAACAGATACAAAAAAATTGGAATAACCCATGTATCTTATCAGATCATCATGGCTTAAAACTAGAATTCAACAAGAACACTAATTCCAGAAAATCCACAAAGACATGGAAATTAAACGATATTCACCTGAGTCACCAGTGGGTAAAGGAAGAAATAAAGGGAGAAATTAAAGACTTCCTCAAATTCAATGTAAATTACCACACGACATACCCAAATTTATGGAACACAATGAAAGCAGTGTTAAGAGGAAAGTTCAGAGCACTAATTGCCTACAAAAAGAAGCTAGAAAAATTCCACAGTAGTGAATTAACAGAACTGAAAATTCTAGATCAAACTGAAGAAAACTCACCCAGGAGGACTAGAGGTCAAGAAATAATCAAACTGACAGCTGAAATCAACAAAATAGAAACTAAGAAAACAGCACAAAGAATTAATGAGACAAAGAGTTGGTTCTTTGAGAAAATCAACAAAACAGACAAACCTTTATCCAAGCTAACTAAAAGGCAGAGAGAAAATATCCAAATTGACAAAATCAGAAATGAAAAGGGGGACATAACAACAGACATGGAGGAAATCCAGAGAATCTTCAGGTAATACTTCAAAAACCTGTACTCCACAAAATTGGAAAACTTAAAGGAACTGGAAATTTTCTGGATAAATATCACTTACCAAAATTAAATCAAGATCAGATAAGCAAATTAAATAGAGCTATAACTGCTAAAGAAATAGAAACAGTCATCAAATGCTGTGGGAACACATTCTGCCCCTTCAGCCAATAGCCTTTAAGATACCAGCCCACTTGGGCGTGGTCCCTGATACTGTAAAAGCAGTTGCAAAGTGTGTGCTTACTCTTTTGCTTCTGGCTTCCACTTCCGGCTGCTAGAATCTGTTCCTGTTTGCGCAGAGGACTGTTATCTAAGACAGTGACCTGTAAGTTTTCCCTTAAATAAATAAACCTTTTATTATTCATAATTCTAAACTAGTGTGAGATTATTTTGTGACTTCTAATGAAAGACCCCCGAGGGATGTCTTCCTTACGAGAGAGGCCCCCAAACCTCTCTCAAATCAGGCGAAACCACACTTACGGATGCAAACAGCAAGAGGTTTATTCGAATACACAGGTACCTGGGGCGACAAGGTCTCTCGGAAGACTTGCGCGCCCGTCAGGCTGGGGTGAGGGGTTTTTATAGGAGAGCAAAAGCGCGGGAACAGAAGCGAAAAGCGTGGTTATGGGGATTCATTCCATTGGTCAATTCAAATAAGGCTAAGAGTGCGCGCTCAGTGGCAAATTCTTGACCTTTCACCTAAATACCAAGGAGGGGGTTGTCCAGGAGCTTCACCTAAATACCAAGGAAGGGGTTGTCCAGGAGCTTCACAGGACAAAAGGCCTCCTCCCCCTTATTCTAATACCTTTCATTCCAACATTCAGGGTGGTATCTTTTCTTTTTTCCTTTTCACTGTCATAAATCAAAAATCACCCAACCAAGAAAAGCACAGGATCAGATGGTTTCAGTGCAGAATTCTACAAGATTTTCAAAGAAGAACTAATACCAATACTCCTCAAATTGTTCCACACAATGGAAAGAGAAGGAACATTGCCAAACTCTTTTTATGAAGCTGTAATTACCCTGATACCCAAATCACAGAAAGACATTACTAAGAAAGAGAATTGCAATTTCACTTTGAATTTCATCCCTATTTGGAAGACAAGGTTAAAAAAAAAAAGTAAGCACCAAAGTTCTGATTTGCTTAAGGTCAGAAGGTTACCAAGAATATACCTGAGGCTGGAGCCCATGTCTGCCTGAACCCACAGCTTACCTTCCCTAGTCTCTGCTCAAATAGTTCCCTTGGACAAAATAGGCAGTCCTGTTGGTGTTGCCTGGAAAGTCGGGTTGGGTCTTCATTAAGGAGAAAAATTATTTCATCTCCTTTCTCTTTCAAGTGACAGTAAAATCCAGTTTCCACAGCATGTCTTTTTCATAATCCTCCTATTGTAGTCTGTTATAAAAGTCATAAATGTTTTTAAAAATACTTCATTTAAATTATTGAGAAAATGAATAAAATATTTCCTTACTCTATACAGACTTTGTAACTCCTGAATACTAAAGTTGATCAGATTTATAAGCCTTTGTACATAAACAGAATCAATAGCTTCTAATAGCTTTGGTCTAAAAAGTGGTTTTAAATCACTAAACACTGAAACTTAGAAGAAATATTTAATGAAAATCTAATTTATTTGATCATATTCATGTCATGTGACTGTCTTTCCTTCCAAACAAAAAATTGTAACCCTACATGAACACTGTATACTTTTAAGGTAACTGTCATGGTTTGAATGTGATATGTCTCCCCACAGGGTGATAGATTGAGGTCTTAGTTTCTGACTAATGATGGACTTTGGGAACCAATTTCTCAGGGCTCTGACCTAATCAACGTGCTTATTACTCGTTTGGTAGATTTATAATACAATGCCATTATTCTGGGTGAGTACAGGAAGTGGGCCTAGCTGAAAGTAGTATCCTAGAATGATGTGTCTGTCCCTGGCTCTCTCCCCAGGTCATCTCTGTTCACCACACTCTCTTGACACTATATGCTGTCTCACCAATTTCAGAAATGATGCTTTGAGTCAACCATGAACTAGGCACTCTGAAAAAGGAGGGAAATAAATTCTTCTTTTGAAGTTGTTTTCCTGGGTATTTGTCACACTGAGGAAAAACCCGACTAACAAAGTCACCATGGTCTGTGTGGTGGTTGGAATATGTATGGCCCCACAGACTCAGGTGTTTGAATTCTTGGCCCATAGAGAATGGCACTAGTAGGAGGTGTGGCCTTGTTTGAGAGGAAGCATGTTACTGTGCGGGCAGGCTTTGAGGTTTCAGAAGTTCAAGCCAGTCCACTTCTTGCTGTCTGTGAAGCAAGATGTAGGACTCTCAGCTCCTTCTCCAGAATCATGTCTGCCTCCATGCTGCCATGCTTCCCACCATGATGATAATGGACTAAACCTTTGAAACTGCAAGCAAACTCCAACTAAATATTTTTCTTTATAAGAGTTGCCATGGTCCTGGTGTATCTTCACAGCCATAGTTGGTACCAGGTACTGGGGTATTTCTGTGATAGGCCTGATCATGCTTTTCTTAATAGGAATGTGGACTTTGAGATTTTGGACTAGAAAAGCCCCACATTTTAAGTGGGGCTTGGTACATAATGGACCATACTAGTAGGAGTATGGAAGACAGTAATGCTGAGGGTGATTTGAACTATGGGGCTGGTTCAAAAAATTTCAGAGAAGAAGAATATTAATATATGGCCTAAAGATTATTCTTATAATATTTTGGTGAAGAATATCACTGCTTTATGCCGTTGTCTGAAAAGTTCACCTAAGGCTAAAGTGAAGAGTTTTAGATTAATTGCATTGGCAGAAGAAACCTCAAAGCAGCCTAATATTGACTCTGTTGTATAGTTATTTGTAGGTACACAGGTTCCCCATTCCCCCCCCCCCCCCCCCCCCGCCCCGGCGCTTTGCAGGGCTGTTCTGCTTCCTGGTTCCACTGCATCGCTTGAGGGTGTAGCATAGAACTGCCCTCTCCTGTTATGTTAATTTCACAAACGGCCCAAGGGTGTAGCTTAGAGAGAACTCTTCTGTCATGGTAATTCCACCTGCAAGCAAGGTTCTCGCCCGCCCGCAGGCAAGGTTCCCAGGTCAGCTTTTCTCTGAGCCTGAGCATGCCCACCTGGCTTCCTCTTTTCTCTGTTCAGCTGCTCTCTGACCTTGGGTGCGGCCCCCTGACTTTTCTCTTTCCTTGTTCCTGATGGGGGGCTGGTGTCTTTCTGCCCCACAGTATATATACCCGACTTATGCTTAATAAAGCTGCCATTTGCCACTTGCTCCTTGGCAGATGAGCCTGGTCTCTTTGTGTGTGTGTCATGTGTTTTAACCCTTAGGACAATCGTCCGTTCTCGTGGGCTCGAGTCAGGAAAAGCGCGCGCCTGTTTCGAGGTTCGGGTGTTCACAGAAAAGTGCGGAAGCTTACAGTTATTAGTGATATATTAGTGAGATATATTAGTGTTATGCAGTCCTATAATGTAAAGGAGTAAGCTAAGCAAGGAAGAATATAAAACATATACAATTTGAGGAGAAAAGGAGTACCAGAAAGTAGAATGGAGCTAAGTGCTAATCAAGGAAATAAACAGATTAAAGAAAAGTTTGAAATTAAATGGAATAAAGGGCTGGTGACTTCAGGACAAGACCCCACCCAACTAAGCTTCCAACCAGTGAAAAGGAATTAAAGAACAGTTTAGGTTCAGGCATAGTGGCACACACCTTTAATCCTAACATTCAGGAGACAGAGGCAAATGGATCTCTAAGTTCAAGAATAGCATGGTCTATAGAGTGAGTTCCAGGACAGTCAGGCAGCAAAGGAATCCATCAAAGACAGAAAGCTGGTAAAGAGATATAATTGAACAAAGGGGCCGTGTTCCAGCCCCAGCAAACAGCAGAACTTGGTCACTTTAGCAATGTGGTTCTGGCTTTATAGTCAAGGGTAGAAGAGGTTATGGAATCTCCCTCCACAACTAGGGAAAGCTATTGAGGCCAGGCTTGAGTGTCAAGGATGTCCCTGAATGGAGGCCTACAGTCTGTTCCATGAAGTTGTGAAGGTGAAGCCTGAATATTTTTAGAGACCCCAAGACGTTGGAGATGCCAGGGCCAGGGATATCAGCTAAGCAGAGCTGCTAACAGGGAATGGAACCAGCCCAAGGGAAAGATGTGTATTCCAATCAACAAAGCTGAAAGGAGTTTAAGATCTGGAGTACTTTGATATCAGAAATGTAGATGCAGAATCTGGAATTTGCTCAGCTGGTTTTCAGTCTTGCTTTGGTCCAGTATTCTAAACTATACTCCCTTTCGGAATGGTAATGTATATTCTGTGCCATTATATGTTGGAAGTATGTGATCTGAATGTTGATTTTGATTTTTACAGGGGGATTACAGGTAAGAGATTGTCATGCATCACATAAGAGACTTTGAACAAAGGATTTTAAATAAGTTTGAGAGTATTATAGACTACAGGAACTTTTGAAGTTAGACTAAATGCATTTTGCATTTGTTACAAGTCTTTGTGGGTCAGTGAGTGGAATGTGGTGGTTTGAATAGGTACTTCTAGACCTGGAAACTTCTGAAGAATAATGAATAAATATTTACTTCAGAATGAAGTAAATAGGAGGTGGGGTTTTGAGGTAAAGAGTTGGTGAGACTGATGTGACTCACAAGGGTTGCATGAGTTAGGTTGGAAGACAGGGGAACATGCAGATATGTCCTTGGACATGCCTGTGAGCATGTAAGTCTGATAAGGAGGGATAAGATAAGATAAGATGGATAAGCTAGCTATTCGTCAGCACTAAACTCTAATTATTAAACACATAATAGGAGGCGTGGCTTTTGTGAAGTGGGTGTGAACCTTTCTGGAGGAGGTGTGTAACTGTTGGGGCAAGCTTTGAGGTCTCAGAAGTTCATGCCAGCTCACTTCTTGCTGCTTAGGGATCAAGATGTAAAACTCTCAGCTCCCTCTTCAATGCCATCTCTGGCTTCACACTGCCTTGTTTCCCACAATGATGATAATGGACTAAATCTCTGAAACTGTAAGCCAGTCCCAATTAAATGTTTTTCTTATAAGTATTGCCATGGTCACGGTGTGTTGTCACAGCAATAGAAACTAAGACAGACTGAAAATGTTTCTGACTCAGAAGTCAAAGTGATGACTGCCAACTTTGGAAATAAGTTTCTTTTTCCTGAATCTAAATAGCATCTGTATCCATCTGAAAAATATAATTGGCGTGCATATGTGTGAAAAATATCTGACTGCAAAGCAGGCCAGGGCAATTGTCAGGAGCCTTGCTTGGCATATCACAGATATTAAAATTTATTCTGTGTTCAGAATGGAGCTAAGAAAGGTTTTAAATCAAGCTCACAGGAACGTATATACGGCATATGGATAGATATAGATATGATAGACAACAGCAGTTTGGGAAGCCAAATGTGCTTTGGAAAGAAAAATGGCAGAAGGTCAGAAGAAGACGGGAAATGGAGCCAGGAACCCCAGGGATGCAGAGACACCTCCAACCACACTTGTAGATGAGAAGTGAACAGCTAGGTACAGGCATCACAGGGCACAGGGCCCACAGATACTTCTAGACCTGGAAACTTCTGAACAATAAAGATCAGAATGAAGTAAATAGGAGGTGGGGTTTGGAGGTGAAGAGTTGGAGAGACTGATGTGACTCACAAGGGTTGCATGAGTTAGGTTGGAAGACAGGGGAACATGCAGGTATGTCCTTGGCCATGCCCTTGAGCATGTAAGTCTGATAAGGAGGGATAAGATGGATAAGCTAGCTATTAGTCAGCACTAAACTCTAATTATTATGACAGTAGCTTCTAATTCAGGCATTCCCCAGCTCAAATCCACTTACTAAAGGGAGAAAAATTCTGAGCTTTACAGACAGGAACTTAGTTTCCTCATCTAGAATTTGGATTGTTAATTAATACCCAATCAGTAACTTATTTCAAAGCATTTAAGATTTTTGAAAATTCTTTATTAACACTATACATAACATGTGATAGTGAATCATCAAGTTTTGGGACTTTGTAAATCACAAATCACTAGAGTGTAGACATCTTCCCTTGAAATAATATGTTGTGACCAGTGCAGAACAAAAGGGAAAAAGAGAAGCCAGGGCCCTGGAATGTAGTGCTCAAAGAATGCAGAAGAGGCTGAGAAGGAAGGAAGAGGGCCAGGCAAAGATAGGGACCTGGAATTTATGGGAAAAAACATTTCAGTAAGCAGAAAGCTAATTCATTTCCTGTGGCAGAGACAAAGTACTCTAGAAGTGATAAGAGGACACTGGAAAAATACTGGTGTAGGATGCAGACCTTGCAGAGAAAAAAAAGGTTAATTATCAATATTACCAATATTATTTTAGATAGCAAGAGAGAAGAAGGAGCTTAGAACATATTTAATAGTGTTGACACCGTTAGGGAAAAAGTATTGATGCATCTATTTGACAGACCTGGAGTGGTTAAAGTCTGCTGCCAAAGGTTCAAGACTGACACAAGAACAAAGCATCCTCATGTCTGATTGTGGTGGCCAAGACTGAAGAAGAACAAAGCATCCTCATGTCTGATTGTGGTGGCCAAGACTGAAGAAGAACAAAGCATCCTCATGTCTGATTGTGGTGGCCAAGACTGATAAAAGAACAGAGTATCCTCATGTCTAATTGTGATGGCCAAGACTGACAGAAGAACAGAGCATCCTCATGTCTGATTGTGGTGGCAAAGACTGACAGAAGAACAAAGCATTCTCATGTCTGATTGTGGTACCCAAGACTGACAGAAGAGCAAAGCATCCTCATGTCTGATTGTAGTGGCCAAGACTGATAAAAGAACAGAGTATCCTCATGTCTAATTGTGGTGGCCAAGACTGACAGAAGAACAGAGCATCCTCATGTCTGATTGTGGTGGCAAAGACTGACAGAAGAACAAAGCATTCTCATGTCTGATTGTGGTACCCAAGACTGACAGAAGAGCAAAGCATCCTCATGTCTGATTGTGGTGGCAAAGACTGAAAGAAGGACAAAGCATTCTCATGTCTGACTGTGGTACCCAAGACTGAATGGGAGAAAGAGGAGGGCTGCAAAACTAGAGAGAGAGAATAATTTCTGTAACTCACAAACAATCTTGTCAATAGTGAACTGTTTTACTCCAAAGAAATTAAGTGTGTGTGTGTGTGTGTATACATATATATATAAAATGTATTATACATATATATAATGTTATATATATATATATATATATATATATATATATATATATATATATATATATGTGTTGAAACAGAAGTATACAAGAAACCATTTTTTTTCTACTGGCTCCAGTTTTCCAAAGGTGCCGTTATCTTCATTTCTAAAGTCAGCCGCATCCCTGACCTTATCTGTGGTGACTTCCTAGTGGATTAATTCAGCTGAAAGGCAGTACTTTCCCAGAATTTCACTCTCTGTGTAGCTGTGGGTTAGGACTGGACGTCAGAGACACTGACACACGATTTCGGTCTTAGATGTGAAGCTTTCTCAATTCATCTCTCCAGGTCAGCGCAGGATGCCTGCTTAGCTCACTGTTGACTCACTAGCTGGAGTGGAGCAGTTGCTGGACTGAGACTCCTCCATCACCCCTCCTCAGAACATCTCTTCAGCCTCTCCATGCCCTGACCAGTGCTGCAGGACTTACAACACCCAGGCCTAGAAGAAAGGCGTGGATCCAGCTGGTCTGCACTTCCCCATGCTTCACATTCAGCTCTCTGCCTCAGCTCCTGGGCCAACAGATTTCAGTGATCTTAGCTCTACCGTTAGATACACAGTCAACAGCTCCCCACAGACCCCTTCATTTCCTACTAATAAGTAATTTTTAAACCCTATTATAAATCCCACATTTTGTATAACTGATAGTGGTTGTTTACTCAGCAGAATTCTAAGTGATACAGAAATTGATACCGTATAGAAGTAGTTCTGAGGGAACAGAACCTTGAAAAGGAGTTCCCTAGATTTGGCCTATGTTTGCTGATATAACTGAGCCAATAGAAAGAGACACTGGTAACTCCCAGGTTGGGGGTGGGGGACCCTGGAACTAATTACCTGTACATATTTTGCAGCCAAGAGTCTACAGAAGGCGAACGCTCGAGGAAACTAATTGCTACCATTGAAGGTTTCAGTCACAACAAAGTAGTATAAAGTTAGAGGTTTGCTTCTAAGCACAGCGAAGAATGTAAGGGAAAAAGTGTTGAACTTAAAGAGTTGTGGCTGCCCTGCAGGTTAAGGGTATTTTCTAACTATATTACAGGGCTGAGATATTTGAAAACCAAATGGAAAATTTAATCTTGTGGGTGGCTGAATTACGACCTAAACTGAGCACCCAACTTCACAGAACCTTTTATGTTAAGAATAAGACATAGACTGGGGGAAATTAGGCCCTAGAAACTGAAAAGGAAATATGGGAGCAGCTCCCAATAAAGTTGGAGCCTTGGTCACCTGTACGTGCAATAGAAGACGCGCCTTTACTCCTGGTTGAGGAGCTGGGTCTTCTCAAGTCTGAGAAAACCAAAGTCGTCCCCTCATTAGTTGTTTTCTTAGGGGCAGTTGATCATCTTTAACAGCTACATGACACCTTGCCTCACTGTTAGACCGGGATCAAGGCTCAATCCCTTTCATGCCCCAGGAGGTAAGCTATTATGTGTAACTCATAAGAAGGTTGATGTAAACCAAAAGAATCACAATTATTTTTCAGTTTACAGACAGAGCCTCAGTGACATGTAGGAGAATGGATCCTAAGATGTTGAAGCTGTGAAGAAGAAACATAGCATTGAAACTGGAACTGATTCAGACACACGAGTGTCTGAGGATGGACTCAGTGTATAAGCTCAAGGGAATTGAGATTGGCTCCAAAAGTAATCGCTTATTACTGAGTTAAAATAACTTTCCATTAAATCTATTCAATTTTTAATAACCTTGACAGGTTCATACAGTGACCAAAAGCTTATAAAGACTGGTAAAATGGATATCTGACAAACTAGATGTGGTAACGGAAGGTAATGGTGGTGTCATAGCTATGGTTTGTTAAAAGAGGGATTACTTGATAGCTTTAGCTTAAATAAAATTTTGTTTGTGAAATGCAATATCTGCTTAGGTAGCCTCTAACTCTCCAGAGTTGTCCAGAGAAGGGGGCATCCTCTACTGTGGCTCTGACAAACACTGGGAAAGGAAACCCCTCCAAATCGTCTAAGGGCTAAAAGTGAAAGAAGAAAATGCTACCATATAACTGTGGTTCCTGACTTCCCTGCCTTCTACAAGCATCACCTTGGGGATTATAAGTTAACTTATGAATGGAGGCGGCGGGACACAAACACTCTGTGCTCTGTACTCTTTGACATCTTACTTGGTTTCTGCAATCAGATGTTGTACCTGAGACAGCACAATAAACAGCTGTGCGCTGTGAACTGATTCCCACTCTGAAGACCAAAGCCCCCTAAAGAAAGGCAGCTGAAGAGCTCTTCATTTCCTTAAACCCTTAGTTGAGCACTTCTCAGCCTAGGACAACTCAACCTCCCAGGGACAAGTTGCCAACGTCTGAAGACACTTTTACATGTCAGAACTGTGTCTGTGACGCTAGCATCTTGTGCACAGGGGTTGGGATGCAACCAAACATTCCACAGTGAGCAAAACCTACCACAACAAAGAATTTTATATCCTCAAAGTCAAAAGCGCTATGGATGACTGAGAATCCATACTTTTCAAACACCTGTGACCACTGATTTTCAGCCATTAAGAAATGAGAAAGAAACCTGTCTTTGGTGATTCGTGACCAAGACGAAACAGTAAATTCAGATTCCTCAGTGAGACCGTCACTGTAGGGTTGTGACAATGGACCTGCAGGCCCAGAATTTTGAAAAGTTCATTATAAAAATAATTATTTAATTTCAGACCAGGCAGTGGTGATGCTTGCTTTTAATCCCGGCACTCGGGAAGCAGAAGCAGGTAGATCTCTGAGTTCAAAGCCAGCCTGGTCTACAGATCAAGTTCTAGGACAGCCAGGACTACACAAAGAAACCCTGTCTTGGAAAACCAAAACCAAACAACCAACCAACCAAACAAAAACTTACCAAAACATTATATAATTTCAAAAAAGAAAAGCAGTCTGAGCCTTAAATCAAATGGTACGATTAACCACAAAAAAACAAATTTAATTAAGCTAAAACTATCAAGGAGTCCCTCATTTAACAAATCATAACTATGACACCACCAAGAAACTTCGTTACCACATCCAGTTCATCAGCATTTGCTTTCAAAACCAGACCCAAACCAAACCTCTTCTCTGTGTTCCTAATTCTCTTTGGGTGGTTCTTCTAATTGAAATAACTGCTGTTTCAGGCAGCAGAAACAAACCAATAGTATTTGATCACAAAAGGCAAAGAATTGTAATACCCTAAGAGGCAATTTAATAGCCTCTTTATTTCCTTTCTCCATTTCGAGTGCCTCATTATATAAGCATGGAACTGGCTATATAGACCAGGCTGGTCTTGACTTTGTGCCCCTTCTCCTGTCTTGTCTATCAAGTGCTGGCACCACAGGCATGAATCGCTGCCTGGTTATAAGGGAATCTATCTTTACTATGCTGCTTCTGTAAAACAATTTTCTTAAAATGCTGCTACTCATAACAGCCTTGAGCATTCCAGAGCGATGTTGAGGATGAAGCAAAGGGCATGGTTTGTGAGGTCATTAGAATCTCTTTCCTATCTCCATGGAAAGATTGGAAGCGCAAGAAAGGAGGAACACCTGGTCTATTCTGCTCTGCTTGGTAGTGACCTTAGGGTAGGTTTCCTTCCTCTCTGTTTTCTCCCGTTGCCCCGACTTCTCCCAAACACGTTCACGGCAGACTCCATAGACGGCAGGTAGACAGCAGAGAGCTATTCTTGCCGGAAATCCAGCCACTCATCTACATCCACATCTACAAGTCTTCTCCAAGCCAGTGCTGGATCTGTGTTCCTCAAACAGAACCCAGAAATCTTTCCAGCTGACTCTAAGATATCCAAGACTGAACACCCAGGCCAAAGCTGCTGAAAACATCACACACACACACACACACACACACACACACACACACACACACACGAGAGTCTTATCGACTCCTTTCTCACCTGGTAGGGCCACATGGCCCCTGAAAAGTTGCATGCCCTCCAAGGTGCTACCCCTGTTGCATATTAAGCCCACCATATGGATAATGGGAATTAAAATGAATTAAATTTTCTTACTGCACTTGGAGCTGTGGTTTGCTCCTGCTATCCCGCTTACTCTCTGCCTCAGCTAACTTTCCCTTACCTTGAGAAACAGACTTGTAAGTTCTTGCAGGTGTATCTCCCCCTTTGTATTAAAACGCCCAGCTCAGGATTGTCCACAAGGACAGAGTTGTGGCTAAAAAAACAACAAGGACGTTTCCTACTGGGAACAAGTCTGGAATAGTCTAAAGAGAAACACCATTTATCCCAATGGGTGGTAGACTTTCTTTCAGCTAAAATGCAGTAAGACTCACTCCTGCTATTCCCTTTTGGAGACCAAGTCCTCAAAGTGACATGCTAAAGCCTTATCTAAGCATACTTCTCTCTCTGATGTCCCTCTAGAGCAACCATTCCCAACTTTTTCATTACCAAAACCCTAAGGATTTTATAACCCTAACCATACCCACCATGAAGGATTAATACCACAGATAAGCAATGCATATATTTCTATTCTTCTTCTCCCTTTAGACCAACAAACCACTATAGCCCTAAGAATTGCTAGCAAGTCCTGTGTGGGTAATATCACTCTCACCAGGAATGCACGATCAATATCCATTTGCTCATTCAGACTGCCTGGAGTGCTGGCCTTGATCACATGCTTGAACACATTTCTCCATCCTAATGTTCACAGACCAATGTGTAAAGTAGAAATGGTGCTCTCTTTAGAATTAAACAAATCAATTTAAAAACAACTTCACCCACTTACAAATCACTAGACATTAAGTATCTCTATTATCCTTGCCCTAAGTATCTCAACTGTAAAAAAGAAATTAAATGATTCGTTCTCTCTCCCTCTGCCTTTCTTTCTCTTTCCCACTGAAACTACCCTTTCTCTGTGTTGGTACTGGAGATCCAACCAAGGCACCTCCAGTTGGAATTAACTGTTACACAGGAAGCTTAGTATGGAGGTTATGTAAGATGCCCTGTGCTAGTTAGGATTTGTCAACTTGGCACAAACTAGAGTCACTTAAGAAAAGGGATCCTCAACTGTGGAATTGTCTTGGCCTGTGTGTATGTCTGTGGGACATTTTCTTAATTAATGACTGATGTGGGAGGACCCTATCCATCATAGGTGGTACCACTTCCGGGTAAGTGATTCTGTTTGAGTTTTTTTTTTTTTTAAACAATCTGAGTAAGCCAGGGGACACAAATCATTAGGCAGTGTTCTTCAAGAGTCTCGGCTTCAGTTCCTGCCTCCAAGTTCCTGCTTGAGTTCCTGCCCCAACTTCTTCCAATGATGGTCTGGGACATGAAAGCCAAATCAACCCTCTCACCTTCAAGGCCCCAGGCTGCTTTTGATCAGTGTTTTATCACAGCAGCCAATAGGAAAACTGGACAGAAATTGGTACCCAGAGCATGTACCATTTCTATGATAGACCTGACCACATTTGTTTTGGAGGATTTTGGAAGCATTTGGAACTTTGGGCTGGAAATGTTCAGAGTTAAATGAGCTTTTGTTGTGGGAGCTTAGAAGATAAGAATATTGAGAGAAATGCAAACAGTGGGGTCGTTTGTGTATTTTCAAAGGGAAGCAAAGACTCCATCCAGTCTTGATTCAAGTCATCCAGACTTGAATGACTCCACAGTCATTCCTGTGATATTTGAATTAAAAATCTTTGGAAATGAAACTTGTGATTTTGTTGAGATAATAGGCACTACTCATCTGTGGTTGAAGAAAAAAAAACTGTGATTTAATAAGAGAAAAGCATCATTAAGGCAAAATCTTCAGAAAATTATTTCTTCTGGATCAGGGCAGAGAAGTTGTGGGCCGTTGCAGGGCAAGGCTGCACATTGTGCCAGCAGGAGAACGTGGCAAATATTGTGAAAGAGGATCCCAGGCGATGCTCACCTGAAGGTCATGGAGGTCAGCTGAGGCTCGGCATTGTGAGAGGCTAGGGAAGGATATTGGGGAAGGTGCAGCCCCCATGGCTATGGAGATTCCAGCATATTGGAGATGTCAGGATCATGGGCTGACCACCAAGGACAGGAACAGGTGCAGAGTGGTGTCAACTTGAGCTTACTGAAAAATCTGCCCATATTGTGGGTGGCAAACTGGAGAAATGAGACGGTCAAACTCCTTTGGAGTCAAGAAGATCATAAATGAGCCCCAGGCTTTGGAAGTTGAACTTTTCACATTGTTATATTGTGGCCAGCCTTGAGTAGATTATAACCGTGCCCTGGTTCTATACTCTTGGGATAAGAAAGCATGTAAATCATTTTGAATTTTACAGGAGAACACAATTAAGATACTAGATTTTTTTAAAAGACCTTGGACTTTTAAAGTGTTGAAAAATTTAAAGACTGGGGAACTTTTAAAATTATATTATCCTTTATACCGCTATCGTGACAGGAGAGCCTGAAAATAAACGAGAAGTAAAAGGTTATTTCAACAGTTTTGAACACCGTTAAACAGTTATTTTAACACTGTTTCAACAGTGATGGATTTGTGTGTCAAGGTGACAAGGAGTCAGCTGTGCTCACTAGTTTTTGTCAGCTTGACACAAAGCAAAATCACCTTAGAAGAGGGAGTGTCAGTTAAGGAATAACCTCCATCAGATGGGCCTATGGGCATGTCTGTGGAGAGTTTTCCTGATTATTAACGTGGGAGGTGGGGAGGTGGGTAGTAGGTAGTGCCCGCTCCCAGGCAGGTGGCTCTGGGTAGCTTATGAAAGCAGAATGAGCAAGCCACAGAGAACAGATCTGTCAGCAGCATTTCTCCATAGTCTCCACCTTTGTTCTTGCCTGCAGGTGCCTGCCTTGAGCTCCTGCCTTGGCATCATTCTGAGATAGATTGTAATTTTTAAACCAAATAACAGCGCCCCCCCCGGCACACATATGCCTACAAGTTTTTGTAGTTTTTTTTTATGCTTTTGTTCAGTGTATTAATGTAGTAACATAGGAGCCAATTTGAATGCCCCACCCTCTGACTAGTGCCCTGCTATGACCAGATAGTCATAGATTTCACACTCAAAAGCTGCTATAGATGCCTCTCAATCAACACAGCTCCTTCCCAGTGCCAAGTTCTGCTCTCACCAACACCCAGTTCTTCACCCTGCTTGGACTCACTTGACTAAATTCCTCACCCAGGACTTGGATCCTCTAAGCAAGTACTTGCCATCTATTCCTCTTGAAATGCACACCTCTTGAAGCTGTGCTCAGCTTACAGGTGACCTGCCTCTCTTAGCTTACCCTTGCCTTTAAAATGGCAGCAAAAGAGCTCTCTCCTGGGGACATTATGAGGGTTGGGACAATTAGGTAATTAGACTGTTCTGAGGGTACCTGGCTCCTTTAGGACCTCCCTAGTGAGAGACTGACCCAAAGAGCTGGTTGCCTGGTGATGGTGCCTGCGGAACAGATGGCTTCACCGGGAGGATGCGTTTCAGCTCTGAATAAAATTGCAGGATGCACGAGAGGACCAAATTACATCACACAGTTCAGACTTATGACTAAGAAACTATTAATCCTTTTCACTGACTTTTAACTCCTTCCTATCAGATTCTACTGTCAGACCAATGGCCTCTTAGGATCCTACCCTGTAAGAGATCCATGCCAACAGTCACTTTGAGCTGTATTTCCCTTTAGGGCAACTTCTGCCCATCTTAACTTCTGCCCTGCCAACACCCATTCCAAAAGTCAGCACCATGACTGAAGATATTAAATTCAAAACCAAGACCTATAGGGCTATTTCCAACCTCCTTTGCCTTTCAGAATGTTTATTCTTTAATAGATATCAAAATGAAATCAAAAGCAAAGGATCCCTCCTTTACATGACAATGTACCAACAGAAATCCTGATCACGGGGCTTTTCACTTTTACCAGAACCCTTAGGGATATGAGAACAGCTTCAGGTCTGAAGGAGAGCCGGTACAGAAGACTGTCCCTTCTGCCAGCTGCTTCCCCAACCAGAAGCTGACTGGGAACTGCAGGCTGGGTTATATCACAGAAAGACAATGATTGTAAAAGAGGGTGGTATCTCTATGGAAAACAGCACCAAATACACACAGTTCCATTCTCCATGCAGAATGCACACAGCTCCACACACACCCCCTCCATGTGGAGTGCACAGGGATCCATCCCCCATGTGGAGTACACACAGCTCCATCCCCCATGTGGAGTGCACAGGGATCCATCCCCCATGTGGAGTGCACACAGCTCCATCCCCCATGTGGAGTGCACAGGGATCCATCCCCCATGTGGAGTGCACAGGGATCCATCCCCCATGTGGAGTGCACAGGGATCCATCCCCCATGTGGAGTGCACAGGGCTCCATCCCCATGAAGAGTGCACATGCCTCCATTCCCCATGCAGAGTGCACACAGCTACATTCTCCACATCTTGGGTCTCATCCAATAGCCAGAGATGATCTGAACCGGCTCTACCCACCTGATGGAGGAGGGTTATCTGTCTATTGTGTTATTTTCATTGGTCAATAAAGAGACTGCCTTGGCCCTTTGATAGGACAGAAAATTAGGTAGGCGGAGTAAACAGAATAGAATGCTGGGAAGAGGGCAATGAGCCATAAGCCATGGAGCCAGCCACCAGGTCAGACATGCTGAATCTTTTCCGGTAAGCCACCACCTCGTGGTGCTACAGATTATTAGAAATGGGTTAATATCAAGATATGAGAGTTAGTCAGTAACTAACTCTCTAGAGATAATGGGCCAGGCAGTGCTTTAATGAATATAATTTGTGTGTTGTTATTTCTGGGACTAAGCTAGCCGTGCGGGAGCCGGGCAGGATGAAAAGCGGGCCTGCCCGCAGCCCCTCACTACACCCACCTACCTTCTAATCTTTATCCTCAGGTGGTGAAGGGACCTGAATGTATAAAAATGTCCACCATGGGACTCAAAATCATGTCTTCCACAAGAACTCAATGGAAAAGCATTTCTAAAAAGTACTACCACATGACAAAACTTACCTTCAAAATATCTGGTATTTCAGAAAATAAAAAAATAACTCTGGCACTTTTTTTTTTTCTGTTTTGTTCTCCCAAATCAGTTGAAATTTACAGCCAAGCATCTCCCCACCCCAACAGAATTGGAGCCCAGTGGTAAACTTCCCAGGGGGACACAGAAGAGAGTTTATGGGATTCTGCAAATTACTTGGAGTGTGAGCCCCAAGAATGGGAGAGAGGGAGGCAGCAGTCCCAGGCAGCTGCAGCTTCCCTCGGCTGTCTCTGCCCTCTTACACCCTGCTTGGCTGACAATCTGAATGCAGACTAGACATTTCATCGTTTTTTACAAGGCTTTGTGAGAAAGGCTCTGGACTCTGATGCTGCTGGATGATAGATCCTGGTTGAGACGACACAGAGTCTGGGGAAGAGAGGTGGGGGTATGGGGAGACGATGAGTTAGTTCTGGGCTTGACAGCTAGGAGTGAGAGTAACAAGAAAGACAGGAGTGCTAGCTTATAATAGGTCAAAGAACCCCATAGACCCCCAAACAGCTTTTATATTGTATTTGTTTACAAATCTTTAAAGAAATATATCAATTATTTCCTTAATTTCCATCTGCAGCTTACCTTATTTCTTTCTCTTAACTTCAAATGGTTATCAATTTTCAAATACGAATCCTACACAGCCCCACATTTCTACTTCATAGATTGACTGTGTTGAACTGATAAATGGCATGGCTAAGAGGAGACTCCGAGTGATGGGAAGCTCGCATCTCAGGCGCTGTGGTTTTACTGGAGTCTCTCTGCAGCTCCCGGCGAAGGCTTTGGCTCTGCTGCACCTGGCTCCTCTGCAGAGCTACTTCCCCAGCGCACCTGCCCTGTGTTGGGCAACGCTGAGACGCGAGATGCCACAGATCCCCGGCTTTCACATGGTCCCTGGAACAGACGCATCACCTGGAAGCATTTAGACATACTTGTCCTCAGGACCCAGCTTAGTTCTGGAGTAGAACTCTGGCTACGTGGCTCAACAAGCCTCCAGAAGATTCTAGGCAGGCAAGAGTGAACCTCAAAATCCAGAAAATGCATTCCTGAAGGAAAAGGGCATATCTCAGTTCTACCCCCCAAGACCTGAAAACCCCCAGAAAAAGTCCAAAAAGGAAAGACAAGCAGTGTTTCTAGTGTTAGAGACTGGGTTTGTTGAGGTCCCCAAGGTAAATAAAGAATACAAAAAAGGGACTCTTTTGGTTTGTTATTGTTTCCACAGGGAAAGGTGCAGTTTACAGAAACAAGCATAAGAGTTAAAATCTGCGTGCCTCTTTTCAAAGCTGAAGTCACCTGAATGCATTGTCTACTGGGCATCCCAAAGCACTGCTGTGGGATGTGGGGCATGGAAGGTGTTCTTCCTGGAAGGAGAAAGATGCATTAGAGATTTTATCTGAGCATTTCTGCTTCCTTTATAAAAGAAGGAGGTCCCATTGTCTGCTGAGTGCAAAGTGATTTGAGAGTCTGGGAAAACCAGGAGGTGAACCAGTGAAGGGGATTTAATCAGGTGCAGCTGAAGGGGTCACTGAGCAGCGCTCAGAATGCAGAAGGGGCTAGAAGGCATGCACAGTTGGCAGTACAGTCTGCGGCGTGAGTTTTCTCAGTAAGAGAGGTGGGCTGATATGCTTGCCACCTTTAATCCTTCTAATCTCTGCGGTGGTATAAAAGGAGCAGGTGAACAAACTGAAAGGCTGATAAATGAAGGAACTGGAGTTTGAACCCAGGGCCACATCTCATAGTCTTATTTGCCATCCTCCTTCCCTGCTTGCTGGCGAGATGCACAGAAAAGTGTGACAAATGAATGCATTGAAAACAAAGATAGTGCACACAAAAGATTGTTCTTATAGCAGAAGACACACAAAAACAAGTGATGGAGATTTCAGGAGGAGGATCCTGGCTGAAGAAAGTATATCGTTTATTATTGGGTATATATCTCTGAAGGTATACATTGTTCCTGACCAGATCTCTCTGGTTCTCTCTTCCTCTTCCCAGCCCCTTCCCAGTCACCATGACATTAGCAACTGAGCTCTACCACCTTCTCACCACTATAGTTCTCTGCCTCCGGTCTAACCATTAGCCAATAGACTTCTCCTTCTCCTCCGGTCTAACCATTAGCCAATAGACTTCTCCTTCTCCTCCGGTCTAACCATTAGCCAATAGACTTCTCCTTCTCCTCCAGTCTAACCATTAGCCAATAGACTTCTTCTCCTCCGGTCTAACCATTAGCCAATAGACTTCTCCTTCTCCTCCAGTCTAACCATTAGCCAATAGACTTCTTCTCCTCCGGTCTAACCATTAGCCAATAGACTTCTCCTTCTCCTCCGGTCTAACCATTAGCCAATAGACTTCTCCTTCTCCTCCAGTCTAGCCATTAGCCAATAGACTTCTCCTTCTCCAAGCTGCTTCGCTCAATATCTTTACACAGTGACAGAAAATGCCAACTATAGGGTAATTAATCTAGAATGCTTAAAATAAGATTTGTAAAGCATTTTGCTTTGAATCTAATCAGATGGATAGTTCTCATTTTTGGGGAAAAATTTTAATATAAGTAAGCCTCAGAATTTTACAATATAACTTTTATTTTTAATGACTAAAAACACCCAAAAGCAAAAAGGTAGTATAAACATTAAAATCATCTTTGTTTATCAAAGCATAAATTTGAAAATTCACATTTGAAACTACATGTATTCAAGCTGTTTTCTCTCTCTCTCTCTCTCTCTCTCTCTCACACACACACACGCAAACACACACACACACATGCAAACACACAGTGTCTTTTAAAGCAACTTTGTGCACATCTGAAAGATGGTAATTGAGAACAATGAATTAAAAGAGACAGAAAAACCTTTTCCACAAAAAAACAGACAGTGAATACCGTAGGTTTTGCCGGTCACATCTGTCTGTCCAAATAGCTCTACTTTGCCATTGTAGCCCTAAGCAATATGTAAACATGGAGTGGGGGGGCGCTGTATTCAAATGAGACTCTTGTGTTCAAAAGCAGATTTGGAGACACTTGAATATTCTCCTAATTATAATTCCTGACAATGCTAACTGCCTGTTCTCAACATCAACCTGTTAGTTCTGCTCCCAGAATTTATGGTCCTGACCAAGCACTGGAATGTCACGCAGAGGTGCATTTGTCAGCGCCTTTTAAGGGTCATTGGCCTCAAAAATGAATGCATATTCAGACTGAGCAGTTTGAACCTATGCATCTAGGGCTATATAGGTACATGCTCATACCTCTGAGTGTGCCAACTGCAGGAAGGAAACCTAAAAGTTTACCCTGCCATCAAACACGCCTGTCACGTCTCTTTCTGTGAAAACCCCGGTGCTCTGTGTGGCATCTCCACACTCTCAGCACGGTCCCAGGTTTCCTCAGAGACGGCCCTGCTCACCCGCACAGCCTCAGCTTCCACAATGCGTCTGCACAAACGAGTTCGAGCAGGATGCAGGAGGTTACAGCACGTGTGTGAGTTGAGAGGAATAAATACCCGGATCTTAATCTCAGACAGAGGCTGAAATGGAGGGAGCTGCCATCCCAGAGGACGGCTGTGAAGACAGGAGCTTTGCCACCAGGTTCCTGCGTCTCTCTGGTGGCAGGAAAGGCCAGATTTCAGGTGCTCTTGGGATGAAGACTAGAAACCTAGGGTGTCTTTTTCTGACTAAGGATAAGTCATAGAACTGTTCTTCCTTAGGAGACAAGAAGGGACTAAACCAAGGCCTGTGCGCAAACAGAGTCATCCTTGTTTATGGGGCAGTGGCGGAGACTATGGCTACGGATGGTCCCTTGCACCTATCCCCTCCTGCTGGCCTCCTCACGCTCTGAAACAGATTAGCCTCCAAAGTCCCATGATGGGGTGTAGAGGGGACTGCACGCTTTTCTTCACCTCTACCCACTTACAATCAAGTTCTCCTGGGACTCCTTATTGAGCCAAACAAATGAAAAATAGTGACAGTAAAAATCACTTTTAGACATTTCTGGGTTTTAGGCCTCATCTCCTCTAGCCTTAAAGTTGACATCAACTGTATTTAGATTGGAGTGCTAGTGCTGAAAACACTTGGATTCTAGGGATGACAGACTCTATATGTTCTCTGATTACAAATCTCATTACAAACTGAACCTAGATAGGGTCAGAATGCAAAACGGAAAATGACAGCTGTTGGATGTCTTGGCAAATTTTCATCTTGTTTTATTAACAGGATAAATATCTATATATAAATTTACACATATATGAACATATATGTATATATGAAATTTTGCTTGATGTTTTCATTTCTCAGTGATGCCTAGGCTATGAGAAAGACACCCTAGTACATGAGGCAGAGGAGACGGAGAGGAGGATGAACTTGGACAATCATTAGGGGAAACACGGTGTCTCTGGGTTCCTTCTGGGGTTAAGTGACTTTAATGTAGGAGTAAGGGTCTCAGGACTGTGTTCTTAGATCCGCCAGCTACTTTCTTTTGAGACGTGGAACCAGATTTGCTGAAGGCAATGCAAGCACTACAAATTCTGGTCTAGATTCAGAAGAGTTAAAGGAGGGCAGAACAGCTTTCTAGAGGATGCTGGCTACTTTGCACGGTCGGAGTCTTCCAGAAGGGGTTTGTGCTGTGGTTGGAGCTTTCTGAAGGACGCTGTGAACTGTGGTCGGAGGTGATTTATGGGTGCTGGGTAGAAGGGCAGGGGCAAGAAGCCAAAACTACTGCTTTCTGGAGTCCTAGGGGTTTTTCCAAAAAAAAAAAAATGGGAGGAATTCTGCATTTGGAATCCAGAATAATGATTGCTTCTCTTTAATTCCACCACAGACCCTGTTCATGACTGACCCAATGCTAAGCTCCAGATAAGAGATGGCTACAATCTAAGCAACTGGCACAACCCGGGAATAAATCCACGTTTCCCCTCTGTCTTTAAGTTACATAAACCAGAACGTGTATAGTTAATCTGTCACATTCATTAGGCTGGAAGCTGGGAGAAGTAACTACTGCAATCTTACTTACTCCAGCACAAATGTCAGCATCTCAGCCTGCTGGGTGTCTTGTGCTTGACAATTTAATTCAGCCTTCTGGCATCTTGGACCTGTTTGGCCTTGGTGTAATTGCTCACCAAAGCCACCATCTCTTTAAGCCTTAAATCTGAAGTCAGCTTCTGTCACTGACTTACCAGGTTGTTCCACTGTTTGGGGGAATCGACATCCTGTTATCGTTCAGTAGCTGCCTGTTTCTACCTGGCTAATTCCTTCCTCATCTGCTGTGTCAGACATGTTTTATCTCTCTGCCTTGGTCTTCCTGTGTGCTTATAAAAATAGCAGCTATAATTTCTTGAATGAAGTGGTGTTATAATAAGTACCGTTAGAGTGCAGCCCAGAACCCTCGCCGGCAGCTGCTGAGGAAGTCCTGCAGAGAAGCTGAGCACTTATCCAGCAAGGAGGTCATGGGGAAGTAGACACGGAGGTGCCAGAAAGTAAGAAAAACGGAAGAGACCCAATTCACATGAAGCCTGTGTGTCAAGCTATTACAGAGAAGCACTACAGCATTAAAAGGGTAGAGATCATTATTTAATAGAGAAGGAATACGACAAGAAGAACGGTTAAAAAGTAATTGGTAAGAAATGAAGAGATACAAAGAGAATGGGCAACCTTGTCTTGTGGGTAAAGCTAATGTTTCTGCCCAATTCTAGTAGATGCAGGCAGAATCTCTGAAAACTTGAAAAACATTTTAATAAAACAACTTTTCGTAGTATCAATCCATCCCACATTAAATACAAAGACTTGACTCTGGTGTGCTGACACACAGCAGATGCTGTATCAGACACTTCCTGATCTCCCATTTAAAACCCCAACAGCTTGGCAGCCCCTACTAAGACCTCCCACGTCTGACTTCTTATGTGCCTCCCCCACAGCCTCAAAACACCTCCATCAAGAAGCTGGAATTTTGAGGTTTTGAAAGTAATAAGAGAAACTCTGTGTGAGTGTGTCTGTGTCTGTGTGTATGTTTGTGTGTTCATCATAGAAGATGACTTTCAGAATTGATTCTATACTTTTACCATGTTGCTCCTGGGGTCATCAGGCTTGGTGGCAAGTGCTTGTACCCAGAGAACCATCTCCCAGGTCCTGGGAACTCCTTTGACAGGGCATTAAAGCCTGCCTGAATGGATTGCTTCGGTGGAGTCTGCTTCCCCTTGACATCTTGCTTCTATTTAAATTTTTCATTGTAATTTTTAAGGTTTTGAGAACTTTATATATTTACATTATTTCTATCTTTCCCTCTCCCGTTACCAACTCCTCCCATGCCATTCTTCCCTACTCTCTAAAATATATGACCGCTAGCTTAATTACTGTTGTTAAATATCCTTGACTGAGTCTTTGAGTTAATCTCAGGTATGGCACCATACATAGCAATACCTCCACTCCCCTAAAGTTACTGTCAAGGCCCTACCCAGGAATAGGCTTTCATCTGAAGATTCAGCTGAGAGAATCATCCACTCCAAGTCACTGGGGTGGCTGCTGGCAGCTGTTAGCTTATATTTAGCTGTCACAAGGGAACTCTTGGAAACTCTTACCATCGAGACTTGTGTTCACAGTCACAGTGTGGCATTTGTCTTCCAGCAAAGACAAGAGAGCAAGAGGGAGCCCCAAGGCAGAAGCATAACCTATTCATAATCTAACCTCAACAGTGAGATTCCTTCACTTCCACCATAATTTATTCTTTAGAAATAATTCACCCTGAAGGTGAAGTGGGTACACAAAACTAACCACGGGGATCACTAGGGACCATCTCAGAGGCTGTGACCACATGGCATGATGTTCATGATCCTCCCAGAGTGGAGAGAGAAGCTTAATTGCCCAAAACCCAGTACTGCATAAATCCTCATCTTTACTGCGGTGAAGCTGTGATGACGTACAAACAGACCAGCATGTAGTCCAACTACATAGGCAGATCACTGAATAAAAATAACTCCAAGAGTATGCTTAGGGTCTGTTTGTTTTTGTTTTCAGTGATGGAGACTGACTCTAAAGCCTTATGTCTGCTGAGAAAGTGTTCTATCCCTGACTTTTCCCTCCCTTCCTTCTGGTCGTATATGAGTTTTCTCCCAGGGACCTTCTCTCTGCGCTTGTCATAGGCCCTTTAATCCGCTAGTGAAACTGACTGAAACCCTACCTGCTAAATTGCTAAAACCGCCCCTCAAGTCTCAGCGTTGTTTATGCACGCCCTTGAGTCAAATCTCATTACTCACCTACTGATGCTTTTTTATTTTCTTAAGCCTGCAGTCAAGCAGTACAAATACTCCATCTTTCTTCATTGATGTCAAGTATTGATTCTGGGTAAATAGATTGGTCTTGCAGACTCAACCTCCCTCTGGGGTGGGCTGCTCTTGAACCACAAGTAAATCTAAAATAATAGAGATTAAAACTAAAACCTAATTTTGCCCCCCCACACACAAAAGCACCATAGTGATGTTGGAGACTGGGGGAGGGATGTACTGAAGTGATGGGCAGGATCAAATCACTGAGTTCTTGTCCCCACGCTGTGGACCCTAAGACTAACATTATAGAAACTAGCTACATTCATCACCAAACCCTCAACAATCAAAACTGTTGGAGAACATTTCATGTTCATACTGTTAGATCATACATATTATAGGGATTGCCATCTACTGTCAGAGACCAATGTAGGCCTTGGGGTCAGACTCATGCCTGGGCCACACAAAAGGAAGCAAGGGAATATAGGTCTCCTTCCTAGATGTTCACCTTTAGGGCTGACAGGGATGCCTCCCTTCCAGCTTCAGCTGCTGGAAAACAGTTCTGCCTCAGCTTGTCTCCAAGGCTTGGGAAATGAGGACATATCACGGCCCTGCGTGCTGGCGTCTTCAAATCTAAACATGGGTGCTGTTTGTACTTGTCTTTTCACTGTGTTAGCCCATACTTGGTGCTGAATGTGAAGATTCTGTGTCTGGAAAAATAGGAGGGACGCTTATATTGAATGCGATGATGAAGGATATCTTAAAACTATGCTAGGTATGAATGTAAATAACTGCGCTGGGGCTTTTTCTTTCCTTTGTTAAGTTGCCTACTGTGGTCTCTGTCGGAATCCTCCACTTGAATAGTCTTGATCCCAGGCCCGTGTTAGGACCGGGCTCGGAGGAGAAGCTCTTGCAGGGGATGGCACATTAAATAGATCTGTTTTTGCTTTGTAGATACATTTGGACAAGCACTGTGATTACCTTATTACTGAAAGAGAAAGGGTTTGGGACATGTTATTGATTAAAACTACAACTTGAACAGACAAAAAGAAGTCAACGAGAAGGCAGAGAAGAGTTGGACATTCTCTAGTGACAGGACTGTGCTGCAGGGGTGGAAAGGAGAGTTTGCCGTGCCAGCCACCACCCTATCTCCAGCAACAGGTCCTGGCCTGCCTGCAGGGCCTGCCTAGCCTGTTCAGATAGCGATGAATGGGTTTCCTTGGTTACATAGGCTGACTCACTTGTGGCTTCCAGGCAGGCATCCTGCTCCTGAATACTTATGAATGTCTGCCCTTCTGCCTTCCATTCTTGATGCTGGCATTTCAAGGGCATGAAGATAGCCCTTGTTCCTGAATCTCACTTCAGCCTGCAAATCCAGGGCGGAGCCTAGATATTAACACCCGAGAACAGAATCAACTCAGAAATCCCGGCTCTAGCTGCCGCCCCTCAGATCACCTCCTCTCCTTTCAGATCTGTTTATATCCCCTGTATCTGTTCACCAAGACCCCAATTATCTGATTTAACTTTTCAATAGGCCTCACCATCCCATCTTAGATTCACTTCCTCCACTCCATGGCCCACCTTCAGTTGTTCTAAATTATTTTCTCACCAGAGAAAACAAAACCGAAGGTCAAGGTTACAGTTTACCACCTCTGATCCTAATTGCTACTGTCCCTGTTACTGGAGGTTCATAGGGTCAAAGTCTGTGCCCTCACAGATCTAAGAAGCTAGGTTCTGCTGCCAGTCTTCAACACATCGGTCAAAAAGACATTTGCAGTGAACGCAGAGAAAGGAGACTTTCCACTAGGGAGAGAATAAAACAAAAAGGACCAGCGATCTCCACGTGTGTCTTCATGGTCCTGACAACAGACTTTGGCTTTTAAAAGAGCAAAGGGTGTAAGTAATTGGCTGTCCAGGTCAGGGTATAGTCCTATTATTGACATACCATTTTCTCAACTCTCCATCTGTCCTACAAGCTGTCAGTATCCCTCCCAGCGCACAGGTTCTCCTCTGGCTATCACCAGGGCTTCAGCCTTTCCTTTCTGCCATGAGACATTATGCTAGAAACATAGAGAACTTGTGAGAATTTATTTCCTCCCAATAAAGTGTCTTGGCAGCTTGCTATGGGGAATGCAGATCTTTTTATATTTATCTAAATAATTAATGTTAACCCTCATATTGCACATCACATAGCACAGTAAATATTAAATATATACATAGGTTACAGGATGAATACAAGTAAAGAGGCTAGAGGAGAGTTCTAGACATTTTAAAAGTGGGCAGAAAGGGAGAGTCTGTGCAGACAAAATAATAAATCTGGTCAGTGCCTAGAGGGAACTGTTGCTGGAGCAGCTAGGAGCAGCTATGAGGACAGAGGTGTAGTGCTCTGCTGCTGGATGACAGGTTCAGTTAGGTCCAGAGCAGGACATCTGTCAGGAGCAGAAGGCAGGGCAGCTTCAGACCCAGGCAGGAGGATGGACAGGCAGGCAGCTGAGAAGACAGAGGCCAGCCAAAGCTCCAAGAATAGTTGGAAGTCCTTAATCCTTTGCATGCATACTAGGAATCAGATGATGGTAAGTATGTGGTTATATGTTAATCCCAAAGATGGGTAAAAGAAGACCACCAACCCAAATCATCATGGCCAAATTAATTAAAGCAAGCTTTTTAATTCATGTAACCAGACTGTCTCCCATTAAAGCAGGGTTGAGAGGTTTGGACATGAGAAAGGCAAGGTTTTTATAGCTCAGGGGTAGGTTTCTTTGACCTGTGCTGGTGGCTAAAAGGTCTCAGGAAAATGGTTTTTCTTTGTGATTTTGTACCCCAACTAGTCACAGAGGAAGCAAGATGAGAACACCTTACTGAGAAAAGGTACCAAGCCACATGGCTAAACATAGGTAAGAATTATGGGTTAATTTAAGTTGTAAGAGCTAGTTAATAATAAGCCTGAGCTAATAGACAAAAAAGATTATATTTTACAAGCCTCTGTGTGTTTCTTTGAACATCTGTAGGACCAGGTGGGACAGAAACTTCTATCTACAAGTTTCCAAAGGGGTATTTGGTGGGCAAAATAGGCAGGGTTGCAGGACCAGAACATAAACATAACAAGTTAGTAGAGTGACTTCCTGAAACAAAGATCTAACTGCAAGGTAGTGATAAGGTAGTCATAACAACCATTTGAAACAAAGGGAGGCTTGCAAGATGGTTATAGCAACTTTTAGAAACAAAGACACAGTTGCTGTTTCCTGGAAGAGGCAGTACAGAACCATTTGTAGCTAAGGTTACAGATGGTACATAGCCCAATCCTTAAGAAACAAAAATGTAGCCATAAACAGGAATGAACCTAGTTTTCCTTTACCATAAGATGCCTTTTAAGCTTCAGATAAAGGCAGGCAGGTCCATTATGCGCCCTTCCACTGTTAGGTGCCCATCACTTCCTGAGGTCCAGGTTGAGAGGGACACACCCCTTCCTTGGTTTGAAAGTCCAGTAAGCCTCTGGTCCCTGATATGATTTTGGTTTGCCTATATACTCCTTTGTTTCAAGTCCCCCCAATAAACTCTTTTTATTCTCAGGAATTAGTCATTTACCAGCCTGTGTGAGGTGATGCTGCTTCATGGCCTACTCAGGGCCTACAGTCATCTTTCTCTCTCAAAGTGGAGTCAAGAGCTACTTGTAGAAAACCACAGTTTACACACTGTGGAGCTCCTCTCCAAAGTCTCACCAGGATTGGGAGGGCGGCCTCTCCCCAAGTCTTCACAGTATCCTGATGGCATACTTCCTACAGTATATCATGCATCTTTGGGTTTGCATTTCCACCCTAGAGTGTGACTGATCCTCGGGGCCAGAAGCTGGATTTCATGAGCCTTTGTATTTCCAGCTTCTAACACAGAACAGATTTTTTATTACATTCTTGGTGAACTGATAAATAAATATGAAAAAAACGACATTTTCTATGTTGTATCTACAGGACACTGTTGCTAATGTTATTTTAAGTATGCTTCATGGTTATGTTACTGCAACATTTTAATATTGTATCAAAGATTAACTTAATCTTTGATGATTTGCATCTGAATGCTGGGCCTCCACTGGTAGCACTGTTTTATGGAGGAGGCGCCTAGCTGGAGGAGGTGGATCATGAGAAGTGGACCTTGAGTGTTATGCCTTAGCCACCCCTCATTAAGCCCAGCTCTCTAATTCTTGGCTAATACCTCCAGGTGCCACCTGACTCAGGGTCTGATGCCACAGCCACAAGTGACCACCACGGCCATGCCACCCTCCCATGATGACCTCCTGACCTGTGAACCAGAATCACCCTCCCTACCTCAAGTTGTTTCCATCAGAATTCTTTTATGGCAATGGAAAAAGTACCTTATGCTCATACAGCAGTTATTTTCAGAAAGCATTTACAAGGGTGCTATAACAAAATTTATTATAATCATCAATAAAAGTAGCAAAATTGGATAATAAAAGCCATTGAATAAAGCAGGACTTGTCAAATAAACACCTTATTTAGCAAGACATAGCAGACACACACCCCTTTCTATTAAATACAAAGTTAACTGGGACAATTTGAAAAGTAGTCTGTTGGTTGCAGAATTTTATTTTGTGGAATGAAAGATAATAGTATCTCAGGCAAATGAAGGAGAAAAGTTGTCTTTCTGAAAGGACTTGAAATTATCCGTCTGACTTGTGGAGTACTTTAAAGAATCTTGTGGGCGCTAGCTTAGGAGGAAGCTTGTCTGTGGCACACAGGATGTGAAGTGAACTAATGCCGGTTGCTCTCCCTGCTCCCGTGTGCATCTGTGTTTGTGGGACACAGCATGTGTCCATCACTGTGTGACAATCACTTCACCCTTAAGATGTATAAACACAACACTGGTAATGGAAGCAGAAAGTCATGGTGTTCTGTGCCTGTAGTCCAGGCTACGAGAAACAACACTCGAGGTCAGGCATTTGTTTGTTTTGAGTTTTACTTTTTGAGGCAGGGTTCCCTGTAGTTCAGGCTTAGGAACTCCTGGTCCTCCTGCCTCCGATTGCTGGAATTGTGTGTACTGCTGTGCCTGGTGGGGTCATGGGCTTGAATCCAGCCTGGGCAGCGTAGGATACCCATGTGTCAATACAAAATAAAACAAATCCCAAACAACTGAAATTGGAACAAACTTCTCCTTTTCTACCAATAGGTGGCTGTATTGCTTTGGGACAAATGACAATTATAGCATGTCCTTTACTTTTGAGTTATGGTCTTCCAATGAAGTCCACGTTGGCTGGAGGCTCACTGTGTAGGCCATGGTGGCCACTAATTCTGTCTCCTGAGTGTCAGAATTACAGACATGACATTACACCCAGTCAGAGTCATTTTTAATAATTCTAGACTAATTTCTTTTCTCTAGTTTGCTTAAATATTTACTCTGCAATTTTTAAACATAATGTTTTATTGATTGTTTGGGAATTCGCATTATGAACCCAATCCTACTCATTTCCCAGTCCTTCCATGTCTGCCCTCCACCCTTGTAACCTCCCTCCAAAGAAAATTAAAATAAACAGACAAACAAAACAAACAAACAGATATTTCTCTGTCTTTCCTGCTTCTCTGTCACATATTTATTTATTCATTTCTCATAGTGGCCTTGGGACCTGTGGTGTGTCCAAACAGCTTTGGCCTCAACAGCTTTCCTTGCAAATGTTCATTGCAATGTATTGTTAGTCTGGTTCAAGGCCTCTGACTTGTGCTACATCAACAATACTGGAACCTCACCAAAATTCTTCTGGGATACCCTGCTGGTGCCCGAAGTCATGGAGACTCCACAGTTGTGGTTCCGCAGGACCAGTCCCTTCATGTGCTCCACCAGGTCCTATGTGAGGTGGATGTTGAGGAGTGCACACTTCAAGCCCTGGATGTGGACCTGGGTGGCAGCTGTGCTTGTCAGTCCTCTGGGACCAAAACCCTCAGACAAGGGTCAGAGCCAGCTCTCTCGTGAACACAGTGAGAGTCGGGGCCTGGTGCTGTGGCTAGTGGGGGATGGAGTGGGTGGGGAAAGCAATTGCCCAGGACTGTGTAGGGTTTGGGTCAGCTCTTAGGTGCCAAGGCCATCTCCCATGGCCTCCAGGCAGTAACATGGGCCAGGATATCAGTACAAACTCCAGCTACAATAGTACCACAGATCCAGACGTGGTCTTTGGCAGCAGCTAGTGCCTGGACATCACTATGGTCTTGGGTGGTAACCTGAGCCACTCAGATCAGTATGGCCCTGGCATAGTGTACCTCTTGAATACCAGCACGGCCACAGGTGGTGGTCCAGACCACAGGCATCCATATGGCCTGCAGTAGGCCAATTTTTAACCCCATTGAAACCCTAAATTCAAGGCTTCCAAACACCAATACAGACATTTTGTTCAGAAGAACTTTGCACTGGCCTCTGTACCCCCAGAAGGCTTTTCCCCTACCGAAGAAATTCACAGTCTCCTTGTTGCAAGAGATAACCTTGCATCCTTGAAAATCCCAGATGGGGCTATATTCAGTTCACTAATCTGCTTCTCAAAGTTTTATATTAAAAATGTATTCATAGGGGATTCTCTTAAAAATTGATTGCTTCAACCAGAATATGGTAACACAAACCTTTAATCCCAGTACTTGGGAGGCAGAGGCAGGTGGATCTCTGAGCGTTCAAGACCAGTCTGGTCTACAGAGCAAGTTCCAGGACAGTCAAGGCTATGCAGAGAAGACCTGTCTTGAGAAAAAAAAACAAACAAACAAACAGCGAAAGCAAAAACAAACAACAATAAAGCAAAAGCCAAACAAAAAAAACCTGATTGTTTCAGTAGTAACCAGGGATCCCAGTTTGGTTGGTTTGTTTGTTTGTTTTAGTTTTGGTGTTTTCTTAATTTTTCAATTTTCTGCATGTTGTGCATGAATATGCAATGTGTCAACACACTGGTTTAGATATGAGGATCTAAGAGTGTAGATCGGGTGGAACAGTTTCCTACTATGTTCAAAGCCTGATGTTCGGTCTAGCGAAGAGAAAGAGGAGGAGAAAAAGAAGAGCTCCACTGTTTGGACTCCTGAGGCTCCTTTACTTCTTAAAGTTGAGAAAGTGTTATATTTCTCAAAGTTTGTTAAATAAACCAGACGAAAGCAGATAGCAAGCAAACACAAAGCATGAGATGGAAGGGTTGAGGGGAAGACCTCTCCATACATTGTTCTGGGTCTCTGTACATGGCTTGGAGTGGTTACGCCACGGTAGAAGGTTTGGGGGGGGGGGGGGTTCTCCAACCCGGGAACCATTTCCTTCTCTGAAACTGACTTCCCAATCAGTATGTGGGTTTTTAGGAATCATGATGTCTGTAACTTCCTATGCGTCTGGATATAGTTAACTGAAATAATAAAAACCAGTACTACCAACCAGCTACCGATTTATTGACCAGAAACTAGGAACTGGGTATTATATCACTGGAGTGATTCTAAATACTCTTGTTGTTCAAGGCAAGCGGAAAAAGTGAAAGGACATAGAATTATTCGGATGCTTTCCAGGATGCAGAGGAAAAGAGAGATGAGAACTCAATATACAGCCTTTGAATAAATAAAGCTTGTCATTAAACATGGCTAATAAGTTCAGTCTTCTATAAATGTCAATATTAGCCAAGGTGACATACAGGGAACGGCAAAGGAGAAGAGCGAGTGTTTGTATTGGCTCCTGTACCAGAAGACAGCCCTGAGGAACAGGAAGCAGTGGATCAGGATGAAGCAGGCGGGGCCATGGAGACCAGAACCGGCTGTTCCTGGGACTGGAGAGAAGCCACTTTGGAGTCCAGCAGGCCAAGGTGTTTTTCCGAAGACTGCATTTTTAATATGACTGCTTTACCCCTATCTCCAGGTTCAATTAGTCTTACAAGGGACAAAGCAGTAGAGATTTTCTCCACCTTCCCAGTGATAGAAAAAGCTAAGAATTTTTATCAGCTCAACCTAGTGACCTGTTTATAAACCAGCAGTTGGAAAATTGAGGCAGGAGAGTCACATATTCAAACTAGACTTGACTACATGAAGAGACATTGTCAAAAACAAACAAACAGAAACAAAATCAAACACTGCAAAAACAAGAAAGAATAGCATTTGCAACTATAGGAGAATGGAGGCCGTAATAAACCTGGCCCCCACATGCATGTGCACACATGTGTATATACAAGCACACATACATACATACAAGGCAAAAGTATGTTCTAAGCTACTGTCTGTGATAATTTATTACAGCTGCAACAGACACTAAAATATTCATATTTAGATAATTATTGCCAAAATTTCATCCCTCAAAAGCTGAGGTTCTTTTTTATAATAACAGTTAACAGAAAAACTTTTACTTAAAATCTAATCCAAAAACATAATTAATTTTTGTTTATATTGGCAGTCTTTTCATTTTTCAGCATCTTTTATATATTTATTAAATTTTAGACCTAGATTGCCAAAGTTTCAGAGTTATGACTGTGTATTAATTGTGTCATGTTAGATGTTTGTTAGATGTTTTTAATTTAGTGGTTTATATTTCCTTTCTGCTCTGGTAATTATGTTGCATAGTAAGCCATGTGGCAGTATTTACCAGAGGTCTGCCTGAATACTAACAAGGCCTTTCTTAGTGAAAACAGCCTGATGCTTCTATCTGGTCATCATGCTGCCCAGAAAAAAGGACTCTGCTTCTAGGCGGGCCAGTGAGGCGTAGGTGAGCAAGGTCATCCAAAGGCTGCTTCAGCTTCTGTGCCACTGCTTTGGAGACTCCTTCCCGCCTCACTTCGTTCTGTGGGCTGCATTCAAAGTAATGGGTGCAGTTTCAGCAGCCATCTTGGATGTTGAATGGAGAAGCCATTTGCTAGGTGGCAGAAAGAGGACGGTGCCCTGATGCCCCTGGTGACTCAGCTGGAACTTCCTTCTTCCTTCCTGTGAGTGGGAAGCTTGGCCAAATCGTAGTGCTGTCTGATTTAATGAGTCTCTGCTGTGTACAGTCTGATCTAACCCTGATGTCCCCCTGCTTGTTTTTTATCTCTTATCCTCCCTCTTAATCCTCTATTTCCTAGATGACTTTCTTGGTCATCTTTATATTGGCAACTCTTTTTATCATCACATTTGCAAGCTTCCTTTAAAGACTGTCTTTTATTTCTTTGACAATGTGTCTTGATCATATCTCTCTGCAGATTCTGCTCCCCCTCTTCCAACACCTCCAACAGGTCTCCATCCCATCTTCAAGTCCTCGCCTTTTGACATTTTTGTCCAGCCCACTGAGTTCAATCAGTGCCCCTTGCTGGAGTATCGGTTCATCAGGTGTAGGGTTTGTGCAACCGTAGCTGCTGGGAGCTCCAGTGCAGCAGTCACAGCATGTCTAGAAGACAGCATTTCACACATCCTCTCCATCCTCCAGCTCTTAGAAGTCTGCTTCTTTTCCAGAATGCTCCCTAGTCTTACATGGGTGACTACAGGAATTGTATATGGATCTGAGCACTCAAAGGTCAGTTATTTGGAGCACTCTCATCAGTTATGAGTCTTCACATTGATTGCTGCCCAGTGCAGAAAGAGGCTTCTCCAAAAAAATATAAAATGGAAGAAATAAAGTATATTCAACAAATAGTGCTGGCATAATTGGATATCAACATGCAGAAGAATGAAAATAGATCCATATCTACTGCATGCACAAAACTCAAGTCCAAATGGATCAAAGACCTCAACATAAAGCCAACCACACTGAACTTTATAGAACAGAAAGTGGGAAGTACACTTGAATGCATTGGCACAGGAGACTACCTCCACTTCCTAAATATACCCCAGGAACATAGACAAGTAATAAATGGGACCTCCTGAAACTGAGAAACTTCTGTAAAGTAAAGGATATAGTCAACAAGACAAAATGACAGCCTACAGAATGGGAAAAGATCTTTACCAACCCCACATCAGACAGAGGGTTGATCTTCAAAATATACAAAAAAAACTCAAGAAATTGGTCATTAAAAGAACAAATAAACCAATAAAGAAATGGGGTACAGAGGTAAACAAATAACTCTCAACAGAATAATCTAAAATAGCTGAAAGACACTTAAGGAAATGTTCAACATCCTTAGCCATCAGAGAAAAGCAAATCAAAACAACTCTGCAATTCCATCTTACATCTGTAAGAATGGCCAAAATTTAGAGCAGATCTGAGGCAGTGAATTCCACAGGAGCAAGTACCTGGGAGCAACTGCTGAGAGAGTGGGCCAGAGCAAGAGACCTCTGCAGGTCTGGGCATGAATGACCTTTGAGGGAGTAGACCTGAGCCAGGTCCTCTGTGGTCAGTGTGCATCCGAGTCTGAGAGCTCCAAAGGAGTAGATCAGAGCCAGAGACCTTTGCAGGACCCAACCCCAAGCCGGGGACCCCTGCAAGAGTGGATCCAGACCAGGGATATTTATAGAAACAGGTCTGAGTTGGCAACCTAGGCCAGAGCAGGCCTGAGACAGTGAACAAACTCCACAGGAGCAGAGCAAACCCCAGAGCCCTGAGCGAACTCCAGAAACACAGTGACCAATGGGGTAACAAGAACTGTGGCACTGACTGCACCCTGAGGAACAACCACCTGGCACCTGGAAGATTAATCACCAGAGTCACAGACAGCCCCAACTATACCAATTAGAGGAAAAGATGAGTAGATAAGGTAAGAACAAACACAACACCACAAAGAGCAACACGACACCAGTAAAATCTAGTGGCCCTACAACAGTAAGACTTGAACAACCAAATATAGATGAAGCAGAAGAAAATAACCTAAAAAATAACTTCAGGAGAATGTTTGAGACTTTTAAAGAGTAAATGAGAAATTTACTCAATGAAATGGAGGAAAAGACAAACAAAAAAATGGAAGGCATCAACAAATTCCTTTAAGAAAATCAAGAAAGGCAATCAAACATATGAAAGAAATTATTCAAGACTTGAAAACTGAAATAGGGACAATAAAGAAAACACAAGCCGAGGGAATTATAAAAACAGAAATCATGAGAAAATGAACAGGAACCACAAATGCAAGCATGGACAGCAGAATACAAGAGATGGAAGAGAGAATCTCAAGCACTGAAGATACAATAGAGAAAATAGACTCATCAATCAAAGAAAACATTAAATCTAACAAAAGCTTAACCCAAAATATCCAGGAAATGTGGGACACCATGAAAAGACCAAACCTAAGAATAATAGGTTTAGAAGAAGGAGTTCAACTCAAAAGCACAGAAAATATACTTAACAAAATCATAGAGGAAAACTTTCCCAACCTAAAGAAAGATATGAATTTGAAGATATAAGAAGCTTACAGAACACCAAATAGACTAGAACAAAATAAAGGTTCCCTCTCCACATAATAATCAAAACACTAAACATAGAGAATAAAGAAAGAATATTAAGAGCTGCAAAGGGATAAGGCCAAGTAACATATAAAGGCAGGCCTATCTGAATTACACCTGACTTCTCATTGGAGACAATGAAAGCCTGAAGCCTGTGGTCAAGCTTTATGCAGACATTAAGAGACCACGGATGCCTGCCCAGACTACTATACCCAGAAAAAGTTTCAATCACAATAAAAACAAGATATTCCATGACAAAACCAGATTTAACCAATATCTAGCCACCACAAACCAATATCTAGGCTACACAAAGTACTAGAAGGAAAACTCCAATCCAAGGAAGTTGGTTACATCAACAAAACAACAGACATTTGATGATCTTACAGCAGCCAATACCAAAGAAGAGGAAAACACACAAATTAGCATCACCAACAATGAAAACTAAATTAGCAGGAGATAGCCATCACTGGTCATTAATATCCCTTAATATAAAGGGACTCAACTCACCAATAAAAAGACACAGGCTAACAGATTAGATACGAAAACAGAATCCATTCTTCTGCTGCATACAAGAAACACACCTCAACCTCAAAGACAGACATCACCTCAGAGTAAAGGGTTGGGAAAAAAATTATAATCAAATGGACTTGAAATGAGCTAGTGTAGTAATCCTAATACTTAAGAAAAAAAACTTCAATCTAAAATCAATCAAGAGAGTACAGACCTAAACAGAGAACTCTCAACAGAGGAATCTAGAATGGCTAAAAGACACTTAAGGAAATATTCAACATCCTTAGTCATCAGAGAAATGCTAAGCAGAACAACCCTGAGATTTTGTCTTACACCTGTAAGAATGGCCAAGATCAAAAACACTGATGACAACTTATGCTGGAGAAGTTGTGGGGGAAAGGGAGCACTTCTGCATTGCTGGTGGGTGTGCAAGCTTGTACAGCCCCTTTGAATATCAGTATGGCAATTTCTCAGAAAATTAGGAAACTAACTTCCTCAAGACCCAGCAATACCACTTTTAGGTATATACCTAAAGGATGCTCAATCGTACCACAAGGACATGTGCTCAACTATGTTTACAGCAACATTGCTTGTCATAGCCAGAACCTGGAAACAACCTAAATGCCCCTCGACTGAAGAATGGATAAGGAAAATGTTGTATACATACACAATGGAATACTACACAGCAGAAAAAAATGACATTTTGAAATTTGTGGGCAAATAGATGGATCTAGAAAACGTCATATTGAGTGAGGTAACCCAGACCCAGAAAAACAAATATCATATGTACTCAAAAGTGACTTTTAGGCATAAAGCAAAGAAAATCCAGTCTACAATTCACAATCCCAGAGAACATAGACAACAATGAGGATCCTAAGAGAGACGTACAGGCATCTAAACTACATGGGACAAGAAAAAGACAAGATCTCCTGAGTGAATTGGAAGCATGGGGACCATGGGAGAGGGGAGAAGTGGAGGTTATAGGAAAGGAGGGGAGCCGAGAAAAATATAAGGCTCAATAAAAACAATAAAAAATAAAAAAGGGGCTTATCTGGCCAAGAACAGCACCAATCTAGGGGTGTAGTGATACTTCATTTGTATTTTAATAAATAAAGGTTTCCTGAAGATGAGAGAGTAAAACACTAGACAGCCTTACAGACCAGACAGTGAAGACACACACCTTTAATCTCAGTAGCCACGCTAGTTTGCCATATTAACTGGGCAGTAGTGGATATGTCTAATCCCAGCCCTAAAAAGGAATATAAAACTAGAGGAGAGAGCTCTCAGACACAGTCTTATTCTGAGGATTTCTGGAGGCAGTATGGGCATTTTGAACTGATGTAAAGTTAGAGTCGGAACTGGCTGTTTTGCTTTACTGGCTTTCAGGTTGAACCCCAATATCTGTCTCTGGGTTTTTATAATTTGTGCTACATAGAGGTGTAAGCATAACTAAAAGGCCATTTGACAACATGCCCATTTAACTAAACAACAGCAGGGGTACGTGCCGCCACCCCAGAGTCTATAGCTATTTTATTTTTTTAAGAGAAAATCTTATTGTTTTGTGTCTAATAATCTTTAAATCCAGAATTCACCAATAGGAAAGTCTCTCCTATTTTGAAGTATACCACTGCTCTCTGAAGTTTTTCTTTCTGCTAATGTCATTCTGTGTTCATTTGTTTATCTTGGGTTTTCTGTTTGTGTCAGAGATTTGCCCCTGATATCCAGCCATCTTTCATTGTCACTTACTAAAAGTAAACAAATGAAATGAATTGACATTGCTTTCCTGTTGATAAGATGCCGACGAAAACATCCATTTCTGTGGTGCTCTTGCAAAGATAATCATGAGGAAACTTTAGACAAACTGAAACTATAACCGATGGACATTTTACAGAATAATTCACCAGTGATCACAAAAGTCAAAGCTACAGAACACAGAGTAGAGGATCCCACCACGGGGGCTAAAGATACTCAAATGCTGTATGATCCGAATTTTTCTTTCCTTTTTTTCTGCTCTCTCTCCTCTCTTTTTGTCTCTGTCTCTCTCCTCTTTGTCTCTGTCTCTCTGTCTCTGTCTCTGTCTCTCTCTCTCTCTCTCTTGAATCCAGTGATACATACAAGCGAGATAATTGCTCCATTACTAAACTACACTCTCACCCAGCTCGGGAAGTCTTTGGCCAAAAGGACTTTTGTTCGAGTAGTTACCAAATCTTAATGTAGTTTATAATTAGAAGTATTATTATCAGTGTTAGCTTCCTGATTCCGGTATTTGCCCTGCAGTTACGTGAGAGAATGCTTTTAAGAAATTCATTCTAGTATCTGGGCTCAGAGGACATCAGGTCGCCATTGTGCTCTCAAATGACTCAGAAAAGTAAAACATGTGTCTGTGAATATGCTTTCACCCGTCTCTGTAAGTTACTACTTCCGTATCTGTCGGTGGGGATCAGGAGAAGAAACAAAGGATAAAGTGTACACACTTCGGGAATCTGGCTATACTGTGATGCGGTTTCTTTATACTTCTCTTTCAAGTTTTCATAAGCCTGTAACTGTGCTAAAGGGTACTGTGATACAAAGATTGATGAGTGGCAGACTGTCTGAGGACTCTGGAATGCCAGAATTAAGAGGCATTATTCTGGAAACTTCCTTCCCAGCCCCAGACATAGCTGATTAGCCCACGTGAGCAGTCTTTACACTGTTTGCTGCTTGGGAGAAGCCCGCCCCCTGCCTTGCTCCTTGTGACTTAACCAGACCGACTCGGCCTCAGGTAGATTCTTTCTACCATGATCTCAAACTAAAACAGAGCTTGTCAGTAGTCCGGATGGACCTGGGAGGGTAAAGTTGTCAGCTCAGTGGATGAGAAAGTGATTAGAAAGAGGAGCAGTAAGCTAATGCATCTTCAAAGAGGAGCGAGTGCCGTGCACGTGGGAAAGAAAGATGCTGAAGCGCAGTAGGGTTTGTCTCCTGAACGGCTTTCCAGTGTGGGCAAGGCCCCACTGCACAGTGGCGTGATCCTTTCTCACATGGAAATAAATGCTTTTTTTTTTTTTATTGTGTTTTGTTTTTTTTTTCTCCCCAAGACAGGGTTTCTCCATATAGCCTTGGCTGTCCTGGAACTTGCTCTGTAGACCAGGCTGGCCTCAAACTCACAGAGATCCTCCTGCCTCTGCCCCCCAAATGCTGTGAGTAATGGCGTGCACCAGCACTGCCAGAAAAATTCATTTATAATGGAGCTAGTTTGACTGGGTGAGTTTCTAGTCCTTGCTTCCAAGGGGCGAGGGGAGCCTTAATTTTATTACTTTAGCTTCCTGGTTTTCATTTTATTTTTCAAGACTTATTTTTGTTTTATGATTATGAGTATTCTGCCTGGTGCATGTCTGTTCACTATGCCTTGCCCTCAGAGGCCAGAGGAGGGTATTGGGCCCTCTGGGACTGGAGTTAGAAAATGCTGGGAGCCACACATGGGCTCTGGGAGTCAAACTTGGGTCCTCTGGAAGAAGAGTGAGTGCTCTTAACTGCTGAGACATCTCTGCAGCTCCAATTTTCATTTTTCAAAAGAAAGCATTCTGTGTGTGTGTGTGTGTGTGTGTCTATCTGCCCATGTACATGGTGAGAGCATGTGTGCATGTATGTGTGCATGAACACAGTGCAATTCTTTGGGCGCCATCTCCATCCCCCACTTTTTAGATAGGGTCTCTAACTGACCTGGAGCAAGTCAAGCACTCTAGGCTGGTCTTCACACACACCACAGACACACCCCCTGCAGGTACTAGTCTATCTCCACCTCCCTGGGGCTGGGAGTTGGGGTTACAGTACGAGCCACCATCCCCAGCTTTTGCGTATGGGTTCTGCAGAGTGAAATCACATCTACATGCTTACAAGGCAAGCATGTCACCTACTGAGTCTTTAATAAACTATGCATCAAAATCAACACCAGTGTCAACCAAAACTTGCATTAAAATATCAGAGAATTAGGAGTTATTTTCATTTCTTAGAGGTCTCACCTTGTCTGATTTTAGTGAGTTTAATCAATTTCTCCTCTTAGAGCAAAACTTTTTTTAAAAAAATGTTTTTTTCAGATGCACATTTCAAGAGTCAATCACTGATCAGCATGGGTCTTCTGTTGCAAGTGTTCCTGGAAGAGTTCCTGTCAGCCACCCACCAGGGAAAGCTAATGCCCTCCCTGCTGCCAGCAGCTGTTCCTCCCCATCTTTTCCCAGCAGCTGGAGAAGACACAGTGCCCACAATGCCTTTCTGTAACTGCTGTGGTGAAACCAAGTCTAGATGTGCACTTTGACCTTTGAAGCTAGAATTTCTTCTCAATTCTAAACTGAATGGATTGGCTAGAACATGGATTTGGGAAAGAATGCATAGTATTATGAAAGTATGTAGCCAGAACAAAATTACTTAAACAAATTTTAGTTTGAAGAAGACACATAGAATAATTTTACAATCATCCTCCAAACTATGCCCCCAGTGTAGACACCATGTACTTTTGTGTCCTTTCCCTAAAGTGAATTCTGTGGATTCGGAGCTATGACCTTCAGCAGTCCAATAAGTGTGGTAGAATGAAATCATTTTGATTATCACATAAAATCTTTATTAAAATTTTGTGCCAAGTTTCAATAGGAAAATACTTTTAAAACCAAGTTTGTAAATTTCATCATATTTTTTGAGTTACAAAGTAAATAATAAAACTAATACTTCCAAACAGCACGGCCATCCCCTGGGAGTGAACAGCTTACGGAAGGATGCAGAAGCTTGACGCTGTGCCTTCATTTGATGTTGGGACACGCAGGGTCCTTCCCAGAACAGGTAGGAATCTCATTTTATTTGGATCGTTAACCGATTCTTTAAAAATAAAATAAAATAAAAGAGACGAGAGAAAGAGAGAGAGCCAGAGCAAAGAGATCTTCGTATCAGTGTCCCCACTAGAAGATGGTTTCTATCCAGAAAAGAATACAGAATACATAGAAAACCCGGCAAAGCTGGGGAAAATTTTCCCACTGTGCATCAACAAGATTTTTTTATTTTGTTTGATTTTTGGTGTTCATAATGTTTTTATCATGGAAGTGTTTGTTACCTGATACACAAAGACACGAAGGTTGTACATGTTAATGGGGTATTATTGTGTTTGTTTGACACATATGCCCGAACAGTGTTTAAATCGGGTCTAATGGGGTTGTCTCCTCAAACACTTTTACTTCTTTGTAATAAAAACTCAGAATTCTTGCTGCTGCAGCTTGAATTTGCAGTAAGTGCTATCTTCTGCAGCCCCGCCATGCCAGGACTCCCCCTCCTGTCTACCGCAGGACTAGTTCTTTAACCTTTTCCCTAGGTCCACTTTTTTCCTTTTGAAAATGTTTTCATTAGCATACCCTACTTTTGCACAATAGCAGGCTTCATTGCGACACTTTCGTGGAAATACACAATATATTTCCAGCCTCTGCTTTTATGTAAATACACATTATATTTCCAGCCTCTGCTGGGATGGATTCACGGTCCTTCGCTCAGCCTTTCTTGTCACCCTCCCCACCAAATCCCCTTTGTTATTCTCAGTAGCTCCTTGTGTTTTCCTGTCTTCTATTTTTCTTTCTTTGTGACCCAGTGAATTGAGTTTTTGCCTGTTTGCTTGTTTAGATAGAAGCATAGGTGAGAACAGCCTGCCGAGCAACATGCCTAAGTTTTATTGTGACTACTGGGATACGTATCTTACGCATGACTGTCTGTGAGAAAGACACACTGCAGCGGTCGGAAGCACAAGGAGAATGTGGAAGACTACTACCAGAAATGGATGGAAGAGCAGGCCCAGAGTCTGATTGACAAAACAAAGGCTGCATTTCAACAAGAGAAGATACCTCCAGCTCCATTCTCTGCTCCTCCCCCTGCAGGGGCCATGATCCCGCCTCCCCCCAGTCTCCCTGGTCCTCCTCATCCTGGCATGATGCCTGCACCCCACATGGGAGGCCCTCCCATGATGCCGATGAGGGGTCCTCCTCCTCCTGGGATGATGCCCGTGGGACCTGCTCCTGGAATGAGGCCTCCCAGGGGTGGCCACATGCCCATGATGCCCGGGCCTTCACTGATGAGACCTCCTGCTCGCCCTACAACGGTGCCCACACGGCCTGGCAGGACTCGGCCAGACAGATAAGAGCGGAAAGGCTCTTTTTCGGTTTTGTATTTCTTGTTCTGTTTCAGCAGGAGATCACGGTGCTGAGCCTGGGTGTTTTCCAGCTGCATGACAAGCAAGGCTTCCCCTTTCCTAACAGAATAGTTTGGAGGGGAAAAGAGGGATTAGAAAAAGTGCAGCGCTCACTTACATTGTGAAATGTGAAAATAAAACTGTCAGCTGTTTGAGTTAAAAAAAAAAAGCATAGGTGAGCGTCTGTTTACAGGATAATGGGAGCCTTACCAGTGACTCCACCGCTGAAGAAAACATCTCTTCCTTCCATAGATCTTTGCCTATAACGAAAAGAAAATTGAGATTATAGTATTTTATTTTTTCCTCCCCTTTTCTCTGTTTAATCCCTCCCATGGACTCCCCTTATCCTTTCTCAAATTCATGACCTTTTTTTTAAATTGTTGTTAGACATATATATATATATATATATATATATATATATATTCATATGCACATATGTATGTGTATGCACACATACATATTCCAAAACACACAAACAACCTTCTCAATCCATGTGTTACTTGCATGTGTGTGATCTCAGGGCTGATCACTGAGGTTGGATAACCAATGGGCCAGTGCTTCCTTGTGGAAGATCAATTCTCCCTCAGCATTTCCTAGTTGACCATAGTTCTTCATCTACAGTTGAGGCCCCTTCCATGTTAGCATGCCCACTGGTGTTGTCTTTGTTCAGGTCTTGCTTCCCATAAACTAGTAACTGTGCAAAAGAGTAGGGCCCAGGGCCTCCTCCCGATCTCGTGTGAGAACGCTGGCGGCCCAGTCTTGTACAGAGTGTGTGTTCTCACAGCTGTGCTGCGTTAGTTTAGTGATGATATAGCTATGACATGTCCATGTTCAGTGTTCCTCCTCCCCGCCTCCTCCAGCTCTTACGTTCTTTTCATCCTCTCTTGTGTGATGTTCTCTGAGCTTGAAAGGGTTTATCTACATGCCCTACTTATGGCTGAGCATTAAAAATCATTTATTTTCAGGGCTTTGACCAATCATGGGTTAGTGGTCACTACTGACCCCCATAAAAGTAATCCTCTCTAACCATAACTGGTATCAGCACTATTTTCTGAGTATAAACATAGCTATTTAGAAGGTATTTGACAGGCACATCACGGCCTTTTAACAGAAAAAGCAGTAGATTTCCCCGCTAGGGCCTTGACATCTCTGCCATAGAATGTTGACAGGAATTCCCTCCTCTGGAGTAAGCCTTCCATCCAATCACAAAGTAGCTAGTCATCCCCATTGCAAACTGCTACTACTGCACCAGTGGACACATTTTGCCGGGCCAGCTGGACACAACATCCACATCTGAGCAAGGTCACTGATGACAATTCTCCAAAAGGCTGCATATTCCCAGGACAATGAGAGCTGTCCAGCAGGAAGGAAACTTCCAGTCCAGTTCTGGCTTGATTTCTCTATGTCCTGTGTCCGAGGCATTTGCCATCTTCAACAAGATTTTACTTGTGGGCAACCCATGGCAGTGCAATTAGGTAATTTGGTTGCACTGGGGGCCTTGGGGAATTCCCTGACCAACAAATCTAATGAGTTAGTCCACCCCGTCATTGGGATTTTCCTTTAATCACTTACGGCTTGGGGGTGTATCCTTAGCCATCCATGCAAACTATTTTTTATTGTAGTTTTAATAATCTTCTCAAATATTAGATTTCCTGTTAGATACACTTTTCACATAGTCTTATAGTAAGAAACTAAAGGATATAACTACTTTTCATGTGCAATAAAAAGTCCATCTACACAAATTCTGTTTCGTTTATTTCAGCTACAATGTGCCACTTGTGAATGACTTCTCTCAGAAACCATTTGTCCCCAATTACAGAATTTCTGGTACATGTGTTTTGAGGAAAGAGGGGGGAAAAAAAAAACAATGCTTCTCAGACTTTGCTGCATGTGGGATCCATCTCACAAGCTTGTTAAAATGCACAGCCGGCATTTTAGCAAGCTCCCAGATTACGCTGAAGCCACTAGGCCATGGGCATGCATTAGAGGCAAGATCCTAGTACAACCTAAAACATGGAAAATTTGATGGAAGAAAATTTTTGCCTTCTTGTATCTGCCTACCATTAAACCCATTGGCCACAACCCATTTCTGGGAAAGCATGGGTGATTTCTCATTCCTGGAAGGTTTCCCAGGCTGAGGGTGGAGGAGAACTTGTTTGTTGCAATACAAGTGAAAGTATTGAGCAACTAGGTTGAGTTCCTTCTCTACACTGGAGCCATTCCAAAGATTATAACACATCTGTTTATATCATTTTCCCTGGTACTAATATAATCATATCAGGGGCATGGATCGTGCCATGATAGTGCTAGAATAGAGACTACAACTTTCAATCTCACCTAAAAGATGGATATGGCCATATTACCAAGTTCCAGTCAATACAATAGTACTGAAACAGAAGTTACACACAAGTCATGGCTCGAAGATGAGAGGCTAAATTAATTTACCACTCCAGGCAGAGCACCAATGTGCTCATGGAAAGACTTGTGTCCTAGAGGTGGTGACTCTACTCCTGTCACACCTTTCTGGGTCCACCCTGGACTCCCAGAATATCCCAAGTCAGTTTCAGAAATAATCTTTTAAGGCTGAACAAAATTACTAGCTACTGTACTAGGCCTGGATTTAAATCCTTTAATCCTAGCCCTCACACTGGAAAGTAGAGGCAGATGGATCTCTGTGAGTTCAAGTCTAGCCTGGTCTACATAGCAAGTTCCAGGCCAACCTGGGCTGCACAGTGAGACCCTATTCAAAACCAAAACAAAACCAAACCTATATTATTAATTAATTAAAATTTGTGTGGACATTTGCTATCTTTGGTAAACAGAGTGAAAGAATTCAGTGAAGCCCAAGTCTTTTTTTTTTTCAAGCCAGGGTTTTTTTGGTTTTGTTTTGTTTTGTTTTGTGTGTGTGTGTGTGTGTGTGTGTGTGCAGCTTTGGAGCCTGTCCTGGAACTCGGTCTGTAGACCAGACTGACCTTGAACTCACAGAGATCCGCATGCTCTGCCTCTCAAGTGCTGGGATTAAAGGCATGCGCCACCACTGCCCGGTGAGGCCCGTGTCTTAAACCTGGAGAAAAGGTGCTGAGTCTCACTCTCTACACAATGCAGAGTCCTGCTTTCAGCTCTAGGGACCCTTGGGCTGCCTGGTGCTGACTACACAGATAGCAGTCTGGCTTCTGAAATGATGTCGTTCCTGCCTTAGTTGGACTTTCCAAACCTGCAAGGTTTCAACCCAGGGGACTGAGATTTCAATGATTTGAAAACAGCAGATTCTATCATTTATTACTAATCCTGTCCATAATTATTTTGTTCTAAATGCCTTCTTTCGTAGCTTGTTTTCCATGTAAATTCATAACAGGGTTGGAAAGACAGCTAATACCTTTGCCTTAAATACATTGCCGTCTACCACAAAAACATTCATAGGAGCTAGCAGTATGAGGTAAAACAGGTCTTGGTCCTTCCACGGCCCTGGGATATGGCATGGAAGGCTCTCAAAGCCTTCCCAGAACACCACAGGTCTTCAGGCTGCTTCCTTTGCATGTGCTTTTGTATCATTGCGAAGCAGATTGCGTGAGATATTATCATCATCTCACATTTTCCATAACTTACAGCAGAAGCAATCCTGATGGTCTTGTGTGTCCCGGTTATGACAGATTTCCCCACCCCCCCCACACACACATACTCCTTCATCCCCATACCTGACTGTAATTTAGGGTTCTCCCCTGTTCCTTCCTCTCTGCCTTTTCAGATGCTTCTTTGTTCTCTTAACTGCTTCTGGTCAGAAATAAAGACTTCAACACTGCTGACTCTGTAGAGAGATATCACTTCATTTACTGTCTCAAGGAAATACGCTAATTAAAATAATCAGGTGGGATTCTTTGGGAAATTTTACTCATCCAAAGTCCAGCTCATGAGAAAGGTACAGACTATGATGATGAAGCGAGTCTTTGAGAGTCAGCCTGGTAGAGTAGGAAGTAAGCATTTAACAGCAGTCTATTAATTTTTTGAATACCACTTTTCCCACGGAATTCTAATATGATGCTGAGCTGGGGGGGGAGGTTCAAAAAGGCTTAAAAGTGTGAGGTCTTTATTTGTTCCTTTTTTCTAGTGTATTGGAAAAGTAGAGAAGGAAGTGAGAAAAGAAAGGCAGAGAATGGTAATAATCCCAAAGGTAGTTTAACTGACAAAGTCATGTTATAAAATCTCAACTGTTATTTATGGTAAGACATTTGCAATTTTGAAAAGCTGTGTGTCTATGAAATGAACACAAAAAAATGAAATAAGGAAAATAAAATAGCAGGAAATACTGTACCATGTTTGGGTTGTATTTGATCCTTAAGGATAAACTCATTTTTATTTTTCAAATCACAGACTTTGAAGTATATGGTCTGAGAGTACAATGCATGATTCCTGGTTTTTCTTTCATTGAAAAATACTTAAGACTAGGAAGGTGTCTTAGTTCGGGTTTCTATTGCTGTGAAGAGACACCACAACCACGGCAACTCTTATTATGGAAAAAATTTAATTTGGGCACTCACTTACAGCTTCAAAGGTTCAATCCCTTACCATCATGTCGGGGAGCATGAAGGCATGCAAGCAGATGTGGTCCTGGAGTGCTACATCTTGCAGGCGACAGGAAGTCAGCTGACACACTGGGCAGTATCCTGAGCATGGGAGACCTCAAAGCCCATTCCCGCAGTGACACACTTCCCCCAACAAGGATGGACACACTTCAACAAAGCCACACCTCCTAATAGCGCCACTCCCAGTGAGATTACGGGGACAATTATATTCAAACTACCACAGGCAGCGTTTTTCCCTTGAGATACAGTAAAGGTGAGTGATTACACCTCTACCAAGTTAGCCATGGTGAAAGTGTTCATTTCTGAACAGAAGCATTTGAAGAGGATGCAGAAGTTTCTGATAGTACAGAGAGAAAGGAGGACCTGTCTAAGTGTCTAATGCCATACTACAACGGGACATAAAATATGCACCTGGTGAATCTGCAAGGATGAAGCAACAGACCCAGCTACTTCTCCATCTCAGCACCCAGACTGCTTGGTGTTCCAAGATCTAGAGTCCCAGTTGTATCACCCTGCTAGATAGTTAGACATCACTTTAGACAAGCTAGTCAGTCTCTCTGTACCATAGATGAGTTATCTGAAGACTTGCCATTCTTGTGTATCTATTCATGCTGAAATGGGCAAAACAGTGTTTATAGCAATGTTGTTCAGCCCTGGGTTGCATCTGGGGACCCAGGAGGCAAATCGCTCCCCATGCTGGAAGGAAACTTTGCCTAATAACAGCAATGGATTGTTGTGGCTACACCATGCAAGCAACATGGTTTCTGCTGACCCTCTGCAGCATATGCCTGATTAGAGCCCTTGGGCAATAAGTCTTTGAACTGCCCCCTTGAGAATGCTTTGCCTGTGTTCTCAGCACATCCTTGAAGGAACCGCGGCATTTCACTGTGACAGGACGCTCAGAAGCCTGGGCCTGGGCTCGTTCTGCCTCTGTCTGTGCATCTATTTTTCTCTCTGGTTTGATTTTGCATTTTTTTTTCTGGTCACAAATGTCAACCTCAGTTCAAATACATGCTGGGTTTTATAAACTCTTCCAGCCAAGGAATTAGGGGGTAGTCTTAGCAAACTCTGGCATCTCAAGAACTGTGAGAGAGATTTTTTTCTTCCACCTTCATAAAGGAAGTGCCCTAGCTTTCTGTCTTTCCTGTGGTGTCCCCTGCCCAAGCTTCCTTATTCATTCCCTGCCAAAGTCCAAGCCAGCACATGGACACGGACATGACTGTCAGGAGTGACACTTTCAGTTTCCCAGCCTAGAGAAGCTGTAGAACTTCTGTGTTGCACATAAATGCAACACTGGTTTGTGCGCGTTTTCCTCACAGTCCATTTGTGCTTTCCTTACACTAAGAGGTGAGGTTCTTCGTGGTACTTATTGAATTAAATGCGTCACTGAAATTTCCCCATAAAATATTTACCCAAAGACTTATCTGGTGAAGCAAGTGTTTACTTTGTGATTACACGGAAGGTCTCTGTAAATCCATGGCCAGTCGCTAAACACCAACGCCACGTCAGCAGCAATCCACACGCATCACATGGAGCTGTGCAGGATATCCTGTCCCCCCAGCGTGGCCTGCTTTGCCGCATATCCTCCTCACGCTGTGTAATCTGCATGACGTACCGTCCGATGACCTTCTTGATAAGCTGTGTGATTATGCTTTCACAGCATTAACTATTATTTCTTTAACCTTGGAGAATAAGGAGTTTGGGCGCGGTGGTGAGCAAGGTCTTAGATTTCCCTTGAAACTGTCTACTGCGCAAACTCTCGAGAAGTTCACCAGAGTGAAGCTGCTGGTGACCTGGGCTAGAATGTGACTAAGTCCCTCAGTCGTGTCCTAGATGCAGGAGTAAACAGGAGGAGACCAAGTTCTACCCCAGACTGCCTGATAAAGATGTGCTCTTCAGAAAGCAAGTCATCCCTCGCCAGCCTTGATCCACCTGCTGCCCAGCGAAGCATTTGATGTCACATACAGTCTGTGACTCAGTGATCCACAGCGCATGCGGGGAGTGCCAAATGAGAGGCTACCAATGAGCTTAGCTGGAGGGAAAAGTGCCTAGTGGGTGAAACTGGAAAATGAGTTTGCCGTAAAAGAAAAGCACATTTCCTAGTAGAGAAAGCTGAAACTTGAAAATACAGATTGCTTCCACTTTGAGAGATCCTCGGGAAGTGTCAGGATGAAACAGTGGTGATTTTAGTAATAAGCACTCCTTAGTGAGCTCTAGCTAACAAGCATTATCTCAGTTGACTCCTGCAGCCATCCCAGGTATCATTCCCATTTTACATAAGGGAATCGGAGGCATAGAAAGACACAGAATGTGTATGAGCAAGAACCCAGGAACACAATCTGATGATTCAGGGACCAACTTCTAGCCACTTTTGCTACAATTACATCTGAAAAACAGCAGTAGAGTTCTCCCCCAGAAAGCACTATGGTGTCGATAAACTTGGCCAGAGTAAAGAGAAAAGGATAGGCCATCAACAAGAATAAAGTGGACATCACTCTCCGAATGTCAACTATGTGCCTTCATATGTGTGTCCTAGCCTTCTCCTCTGATGTTTTGTCTTTGTTTTAAATTATCATTATGGAGATAAGAAATTTAAGTTCAGCACATTCAACTTTTACAAGGTCAAAATTAGTAGGAGGCAAAGCTGAGATTTAACTCTGTCCACATCAAAGACCATTCTACTATGCTCTGTTGCATTCTTGGCAAGGAAAAGGAGAAAAAAATCTGAAAGAAAAAAGGAAAGGAAGGGAGAGAGGGAGGAAGGGAAGGAGGGAGGGAGGGAGGAAGAAAAAAGGAGGGAAAGAAGGGAGAGAGGGTGGGGGAGAGAGAAAAGAAGAAAGAAAGAAAGAAAGAAAGAAAGAAAGGAAGGAAGGAAGGAAGGAAGGAAGGAAGGAAGGAAGGAAGGAAGGAAGGAATCGCTATCCTGAGTATGATAGCCCAGACCCAAAAAGATGAATATGAGTCTTTGTCCAGAACAACGAACTGAGCCCCCAAGGTCCAGTTGAAGAGCAAAAGGAGAGAGAAGATGAGCAAGGAAGTCTGGACCACAAGGGGTTGGTCCACACACTGAGACAGTGTGCCTGTTCTAATGGGAGCTCACCAAATCCAGCTGGACTGGGACTGAATGAGCATGAAATCAAACCGGACTCTCTGAATGTGGCTGACAATGGGGGCTGACTGAGAAGCCATTGATAAAGGCACTGGGACTTGTTTCTACTGCATGTACTGGCTTTTTGGGACCCTAGTCTATTTGGATGCAAAGCTTCCTAGGCCTGGATGGGGCGGGGGGGGGGGGGGGGGGGGGGAGGGACTTGGACTCCCCACAGGGCAGGGTACCCTGCCCTCTCTTAAGGAGGGAGAGGGAGGGAGGAGGGGGAGTGGGAAGCAGGAGGGGAATGGGAGGAGGAGAGGAAGTGTAAATTTTTGAATGGAAAAATAAATTTAAAAAACGAAAGAAGGAAGGAAGAAAGGAAGGAAGAAGGGAAGGAAGGAAATGAGGAAAGAAAGAAAGATCATAAGCAGGCACTATAACCTAAAACTGCTCTATCTCACTGCACGGCTCTGTTTACTTGAAATCTAGAGTAGGAGAAATGTGACAGAAAGTGGATCAGAGAGAAGTGGGGATTGCCTCAACAGGGAACTGTTTGGAATGACAGAGTCTGTTCTGTTTCTTTTTTCCTTCTGTGATCAGATCTTTCTCTTACCTAGCTGACCCTGAACTCTTGAACTCTTAGTAACTTTTCTATCCCCGCCCCCTGCATACATTCCCCCCCCCCCCACTCCCTGGAGCTGAGGAACGAATCCAGGGCCTTGTTGTACTGCTAGGCATGTGCTCTACCACTGAGCTAAACCCCAGCCCTTGCGGTTTTTGTGTCTTGTGTGGTGGTATTTACATGCACATCATCTGCCAAAACCCTTTGGATAGTGCATCGAAACTGGCACATTCTATTGTATGAAAACTATGCCGTTGCTAAGATGATTTTTTTAAGTCCAAATGAACACAGTATTCAGGAACTACAACCTTGCATGCACATGGAATCAGCATGGGAGACGGAAAAGGCTGATCACATCCTGTGGTAGCTTTCCTTAGTTACCAAGCTGGCTAATTTCCTGCAAACTCGACACAAGCTAGAGTCATTTGAGAAGAACAAAACTCAGTTGTGAAAATGTCCCCATCGGACTGATGCACGGAGAAGACTGTGGAGCATTTTTCTTGATTGACAGCTGATTAGGGAAGGCCCAGTTCACTGTGGGCATTGCCAACCTTGGTTTTGGGCCCCATGTTGTATAAGAAAACAAATTGAACAAGCCAGGAGGAGCAAGTCGGTAAGCAGCCCTCCTCCATGGCCTCTGCCCCAGTTCCTGCCATCAGTTCCTGCTCTGGTTTGTGTCACTGGTGGAGTGTGACCTGAGAATTGTAAACTGGCACACACCCTTTCCTCCTTGAGTCGTTTATGGTCGTGGTGTTTGGTTAGAACAATAGAAATCCTAACTATGGCCCTTAGATTTCTCCGACTCCTCCTCGGCTCACGTTCTGATTATGAGTCAGATATTGACTGGGAAGGCTGGGCATTTCTACTGTAGACTTCTCACTGCACATGTGTGACTGGAGTTATGGCTCTAGAGTCAATCTGTTTGATGACTGTCTCCTAGGAGTATTGTTGCTAGAGGCTTGGTTTAAGGATTGGTCTTCTTGATTTCCTACGAATCTAATATTTCTATTTGAAAATCTTTCCCTACTTTAGTAGCTGAAATAATCTGTTTCTTTGAAGCCAGACACTACAGTATACCTGTATCTGAGTGTCGAGGTTTTAAAAGTAAAAGAAAGGATGACAAAGTCATAGGTTTTCTGCTCCCTGATAATAGGTTTTTCCTATTTTGTCAGTAATCCAAACCAAGACTAAAGGAAAAGTATAATCGCAGGTTTATTTGAGCAAAGCAACTCCAGGCCAGTTCTCCAGTTCCAGAGAGGGAGGCTGGAGAAGCCTCGCCACCCCCACCCCACTAAAGCAGGGAGACTTTACAGGTTGTGGGTGCTGGGTATCTGCCACAGACTGGGTTTGTGCCCAAGTATGATCAAAAGCTGAGCACTTTAGGCAGGCACTTGGGCAACTGGCAACTTTAGGGGAGGAGCTGCAGTTGTCACCACGAATGCAGAACCGGGGTTTTTGACCACTGTCCTTTGTTCAGAGACTTTCTAAGCAGGTGGGATTTGGAGAAAGAGAGAGTGGAAGGGGGCTTTTTGGATGTTCCCGCCAAACACAGAGTAAAGAGTGGTATTTAATATTTAATATTCTCATTCACGGTGAGAACAGAAGTGATAAGAAGTAGAACTCTTTTCCTGGAATTCACTCACACACCCATGGGACCTTCAAACGCACAAACAGCCACAAGATTTCCAAAGTATAATTGATACAGCTGAAAGGGACACATTTGCATAGCCTAAAATACATACTACTTTTGATATCTGAGATTTAGCCTATTTTAAGAATGCTGATTTAAGTAATACAGACACACAATTAAATCTTAATGCAAATGCCTAAAACATTGATGGCTGATCACAATAAATGTATATTTTTTTCACTTACATCGTAGTCTACTATGTGACACTTCTAACTATGCCACTTGGAATGCTTGGTACCCACTACAGTGGGGAAAGGACACAGAAGAAACCACTTTGACTTCTAATTCCCTCCATCCAGAAGTGACACAGTATATATTCTGCTCATTCTACAAACGAGTGAGTCTGGGTAGTACCTAGGATATCTGCGGAACCCTAACTGCCTTTGTTATGGCCAATAAAGGGAATCAGAGTATAAACACTTTAACCCTTGTTGAGATATTTGCTGGATGACTACTCTAAGTGGAAACACTGTCTTTACCTGGGGTGTGTCAGCTTGCTGCTTTCTCACCCATAGGCAGGTTGTTACAGCGCCCCCCTGGTTGCAGACATTAAATGCCTTTCAAGATTCTTCTCTTGTTTACCCTGGGCGTTCCCAAAGGAGTGCCTCCCATTGTTACCCTTCAAAACTGAATTGTTTTAAGTGTAAATGACAGACTTGGAGGTTTTTTAAAGGCATTCTGGGAAGGAAGAAGTAACAGTGAGAGAGTGCCAGGACTTGGAAGAAAAGTTAAAAAGAATCTGAAGGGAGTCTCTGTCAGTCAGCTGGCAACAGGCCCAGGGCAGAGCAGTGGCCAGCACTGCAGTCCCCAGATCAGTACAATGAATGGCCAACAGTCTAGATTATCAGCCCTCTCTCTATCTGTAATCCTGTTCTTGAGTTTAAACAATATTCAAATCCTGATATCTCAGAGAAAAAAAAAATCTAGTCCAGTCTTGGGAAGGCTGGAATGTTCACACATATTCTTGGCCCATACTTTCCAGGACAAGGCCACTGTTTGACACTACATTTTAAGATGATTTGCCTCTCAGACCTCATGTCCCATTTTTAAAAAAAAAAAAATTGTCACCATGGAAATCATCTCTGTGGGAAAATGGAAAAAAAGGACTTTTCTGTGCATCGGGATTGTCCATCGAAGCAGATGACAGCACAGATTTGAAAGGAGGACCAGGCAGCATATTTTCATAACTTTTGCCAACAACATTCAACAGAGAAGACACATTTTTATCTATTCCAATTGTATTATATTTGTGCAAGTAAACCTGGAGGAACATCAAGGAAGCTAATTAAGTAACTATTTAGAGCCAGGAAAGAAGAAAAATGGGGCAGATGAGCTGGGAATGAGAATTTCCACCCTGGTCTCTTATATCTATAATAAACCTTGAACATGTAAGCGCACTCTGCACTCAATGCTTTGGCGTCATGTGAAAAGGGAAAATCTTGCAGTGAGCACGGTCGTGTTTAGAGCTGTTTTAGAACCGCTGCACCTAGAGCGGAGCAGTAGAGGAGAAAGAGCCGTGGTAGAGCGGACATGCTGGGGCTTGTGGGGTGTGGAGGCAGATGTGTGAACTACACCGGGGTGTCACCTAAGTGCTCCAGGCTCTTGGCAACGTGACCGACCCTTCCTGGGCTGCTCCTCTCTCCTCCTGCACCACTTTTCTCTTTAGAGACCAGCAAAGCTAGGTATTGAGAGGACACGGGATAAAACTGAAAGACCTGGATAAATCCAGATCCCCCTAGCAGGAAAACATAGAGCCAAAAATCTAAGCAGGGAGGGAAGAATCAGAAATCTAGGATTAGCTGGTTCAGTTTCAAGAACTAGCTGAAGATAAAGTTAGATTGTAATCTTGAGAATAATCTTGAGAAACAGGAAGTTGCCCCCTGTGATCATCACTGGACCTCCCTACCCCCTTCGGATTACTGGTTTCTTCCCTTAAAAACCCCTTCTCCCAGCTACTCGGGGTCGAACTCTTCCCCTGTGTGGGTTCTGAGTCTCGGCCCCAGTGCACTGGTTCCCGTCTTCCCATCGATTAAACCTCATGTGATTGCAGCAAGGACGGTCTCTCGTGAGTTACTGGAGGGGGGGGGGGGGTCGTGTTATCCCGAGACTTGAGTGAGAGTCTCCCCACACTGGGGGTCTTTCAAAACAAAAAAAGATTAAGGTGCTCTCAGGCTGGATGACAAAGAATAACTTCAAAGGTTCTACTCAGACAGTAGAGTTTCAAGGGGTTTTCAAATGTTGGTCAGCTGCATGTATGGAAACTAAATAAAGTGGAATGGAAGGGAAAGGGGAGGGAGTGCAGAAGTAAGAGGTTTTCTATGTCACAGCCTCTATCTGTCCCACAGACACCTTCTTACCGATGCTTTCCCTACACCACTGGCTTTCATGAGGACTGATTTGGATCTGCTGGAACAACACAAGGCTATCAGAAGTGAGATAGCGTCAGCTACACCACGGTCATAGAGTTAGAGGACTCCTGTGCACTGCACTTTCCACACTATGTGCTTGTGCTACCTGGGTAGCCTTAGCTAAATTACACACACCCTGAAGAGTAGCTTTCTCAGCTGCCCAATAATCTGCATTACAGTGTTAACACAAGGATTGAACAGAACAACATGGGTAGAATGCCAGGAACATTGAAACTGCGTGATTAAGGATTAAACGATTCTACAAGTCTATGTTTCGAACACACTGTAAATCAGTGCCTTGCTGTCTGCCCTTCTGAGGACCGACTGTGTTGAGGGTGTCTCTGGTTTCTGTTGCCATACAACAAAATGTCTCACAATTTACTAGCTAAAAAGCATGAGGGCTGGGGCGATGGCTTGGCAATAAAGACACTTCCTGCCCAATCTGAGTTCGAACACCCAGAACTCAAGTGGTGAAAGGAGAGAATCAACTGTGCAAGTGTTCCACAGACCTGCATATGCACGCACAACACACACACATGCACACACATACACACACACATACCACAAGTGGGGGACTGTATTTTTAAAAATTAAGTCTTGATTCTGCAAGCTGTTTAGGTAACTATTGGTTGTTCTTGTTGAGGCTTCTTTGTGGAGTTGCATTCAGCTGGCTAATGCTAGGGAGTCTAGACAGTGCTCTAACCCACCTTTCCGGAGCTTTGATTTGTGGGAATTGCAGCCCCGAGTTACATTTCCCTGTCCCCATTTGAGGTGCTTATCTGCAAAGAAAACATAACTTCCCTCTGCTCCTGGAGTTGGGTAAGGAAGTTTGAGTGCATGTGATGCACGTGATCATTCCTTGATCCCTACTAGGGTCAGGTGACTGTCCCTTCGCAGCCCCCTCCTCATTTGGTGCCGTGGTATAAAAGCTAGCCCCAGCAGAACAATAAAGCTGTTCCACCTCAGCCTCGTGCTCTGTGGATTCATTCAACCTGGACACCCTCCGCCGAGACTCGTGCAGCCCGTGCAGGCGCGGCATTGATTAAAGACGCTGGAAGCTAGAGCTTTAGTCTCCCATCATGAGTTGTCATTATTTCATGATCTACCTCAAGCCTTGTTCTCGGTGGCTGGCTTTGAACACTGACATTGAGGCCGCAAGGCCTGTTCCTGGCGTGGCCTGCTGTGAAGTAAGCTACTTTTAGACAACTTCGCCATTTACACATCATTTATTGAGAGGCAAGGGTTCTGAGAAATGCTCCTCTAGGTGATTTCATTGTAACCCACTTGGTAAAAATAAATATTTTCTAACAAGACATATTAGCTCTCAGGCTATTAAAAAGAGGGGAGGTTTTAAAATATTAGAATCCTCCAGAAATCTCATCCTGGAAAAGAAAAGCCTGGGCCACTCAGAGTAGAAAATCCCCAGGAATTCTTCTCTTCAGGAAAGATATAACTTCACGGAGACAGCAGTGACTCAATTGTGGCTGAGACCACACCTAGTCACACTAGGACTGCTGAGGTGAGCAATCCACGGCTGAAATGTGAACTTCAGAACGACAATGGACTTAACAGTAATCATTGGATCTTTTTGTCCCTCATCCCTATGTGGCCACATGGATTAAATCTTATGTGTGTGTGTGTGTGTGTGTGTGTGTGTGTTTACTAATCTGGATGCTGTAATTGACTAATCTAGGACACAGTCTGTGCCTTGTGTCCTCAAGTTTAGTAACTGTATCCATGTGACCATCATTGAGCATGCTTACACAGGTCTACAGGCACAAACCAAGCATCCACTGAGGCTTCTTGGTACAGTGGGCATAAAGAATCCAACTCAACTCAAAGTGGGTAACAGACAATTTATTCTGAAGTCAAATGTGAGTAACCATGGCCTAGGATTCAGGTTATTCCTAATTCCATGTTACCACATGGTAATGAAAGACCCCCGGTATGGGGAGAGTCTCACTCAAGTCTCAGGATAACACAAGCCCCCCCCCTGCCCCCAGTAACTCACGAGAGACCGTCCTTGCTGCAATTACTTGAGGTTTAATCGATGGGAAGACGGGAACCAGTGCACTGGGGCCGAGACTCAGAACCCACACAGGGGAAGAGTTCGACCCCGAGCCACTGGGAGAAAGAGTTTTTAAGGGAAGAAACCACAGCCCAGTAATCCGAAGGGGGTAGGGAGGTCCAGTGATGTTCACAAGGGGGGCAACTCCCTGTTCCTCAAGGTTATTCAAGATTATAATCAACTAGTTCCTGAAACACAGTATCCCAAAAATACCAATGATAATCACAAGGTGGGGGGGGGGGGGACTCCCTGTTTCTCAAGATTACAATCTACCTTTATCTTCAGCTAGCTCCTGAAACACTGAACCGGCTAATCCTAGATTTCTGATTCTTCCCTCCCTACTTAGATTTTTGGCTCTATGTTTTCCTGCTACGGGGATCTGGATTTATCCAGGTCTTTCAGTAACAGCTCTATGAAGTTTTAATAGTAACAGAACAAAATAAATGAATAAATAATAAATAAATAAACAAACAAACCAAGGCACTTTTTTAAAAACATCAGTCTTGTAGATTGTGTGGAAGGTGTGGCTTCTTGCGTTCACAGTGCAGTCAATGACAAGGTGCATGTGACAGATATGGTACTGCTGACAGGTACAACACACTATTCTGTAGTAGATTTTCTTTTTAAAATGTCTTTAATTGAGAGAGAATTACATCACTTCCCCTCCCTTTCCTCCGGCTCCTCCCAGCTACACTCCCTTGAACACCTTCCAGGCCCCAAGTGTAGGGCCGGGGTCTAGCCCTGCTCCTGGGGCTACTTGAGGACAGTTTCTGGTCAGCCAGCATTCTGTTTGTTCCTGTGCTCCCTCTGCCCCACCTGATGATTAGCTGTAGGGCATTGTTTACTCCATCTTGGATGTGGCGATTTCCCACCAGCTGGTGGAAATTCCTCGTGCTGTAGCTAGATATTTAAGGATTTCCCCAAGGTTGAAAAAATGGCATTTGGCTGATCTCCTTTCGAATGACCCAGGTCTCATGTGTGTTCTTTCAATCGCCAGGCCCTTGCCCGGCTCACGTATAGTACAATGCATGCGAACTGTACCAAGAGGGTAACACAGAATCGGGTGTTACACCCAAGTTGATACCCTCTTTTTCTTTATTATTGCCACATACATCTATCTATAGAGACACAAACTGTTTTCGTTGTTTATCTGTATATGGTTTCAGGGCTGAGCACTCTGCATTCAACAACCATATGGGAGCTCATCCCTAATCCTCCTTCTCCAAGTAGTTACTGGTTCTTTGTCTAGGGAGGGACCCTGTGAAAATTTCCCCCTTTCTACTTAACATGTCCATTGATTCTGGTCTTGTTTACGCAGCCATTTCCAAGATGACTGTTTTACAGCAGACTTCTGGATATTCTGGGTCTTAGAATTTTTCCACCTTCTCTTCTGCACTGTTTCCTGAACTTTAGATGCAGGAGCTGTGATTCAGATGCACAAACTGAGTCTGGGCTTTCCAGGATCTGTTCATCTGTACATTGTGTCCAGTTGTGGGTTTCCATGAGAGTCTAAAATTTAGACTATCATTTGCTGTAAGGAGAGACTTCTTTGATGAGGGGTGGTAGGTATACTTATCTAGGAAAGCTGGCTTGCATACCTAAATTTTCTTTTTTTTTAAGTATGAAGCAAACTAAAACACAGTATAGTAAATACATACGCTATGCCAGTAAAAAAATCTTTTATCATCAATATCAAGTGCTGTGCATGGTAATCAATTGTATGTGCTATACTTTTAGATTACTGGGAAGCTAGTAGATTTATTTACATCAGCATCATCACAAACACATGAGCAATGCACCACACTGACATTACAAATGTCACCGGGTCTTAGGAAGTTTTTGGCTTTGTTATCTCACGGTACCAGCATCACCCATGTGGATCATCATCAACACACGTTACTTTGAGGTACGTGACTGTATGTGATCTATTTGTCATGATTTTACAGTTAGAGTAAGAATTAGCAAGTTGCCTCTGCACGCTCATTGTTGACTGGGGCATTTGACTAAAGCTGCCAGATCCAAGGCACCGGGTTTCATTTGCAAGCCCGAAACTCTTGCTGATGTTACTGACATTGCTAGGGTTATCCGAGTACCATTCCCCACCCCCATTTCTCAACTGGTAACAATGCAAATGCCGCTTCTTTCATGAAGGCTGATCCCTCAAGTCAAAAGGAATCTGTGAGGCCTTTTAAGGCCTAAGCCTGCAAGTCAAACTCTATCAGGTTTAGCATGTTCTGTTGATTTAAACAAGTCAGAGGTTGATTAGAATTCAAGGGACAGGAAATCGATACCTACTCTTGGTGAGAGTCTAGTAAAGTGACCTCCAAAAGGGCGTGGAAAGAGAAGACTGAAAGGGACCATCCCGAACAATGACCTGCTCTGGTGGGTAGCACAGGCTGAAAGGGTCTACATGCTGGTCTTTGAGCTTTGCTTACCCATTCGCTGTACGGTTCTCTTTCCCGGGACTTGGGCTTGCTGCTCACCAGCTACAATGCCTGTACTCAAGCTGTTTGATCTTCTATGTACTGGCTATGGCTGCGGATCTGCTTCATTTGGTTCAGAGCCTGTGCTGCCAGGCTTTGCTTCCTGAGCAAAACTATACAGAACTGAAGCAAAGACTGAGCAGCAAAGGCAGGAACATTGTCCGAGGTAGAATTATTGTATTATACTGGTTAAGAACATCAATGATGGAGGAGGGTTATCTGTCTATTGTGTTATTTTCATTGGTCAATAAAGAGACTGCCTTGGGCCCTTGATAGGACAGAAAATTAGGTAGGCGGAGTAAACAGAACAAAATACTGGGAAGAGGGCTATGAGCCAGACGCCATGGAGCCAGCCACCAGGTCAGACATGCTAAATCTTTTCCGGTAAGCCACTACCTCGTGGTGCTACCACAAGATTATTAGAAATGGGTTAATATCAAGATATGAGAGTTAGTCAGTAACTAACTCTCTAGAGATAATGGGTCAGACAGTATTTAAATGAATACAACTTGTGTGTAATTATTTCTGGGACTAAGCTAGCCATGCGGGAGCTGGGTGAGGCGAAAAGCAGGCCTGCCCCGCAGCCTCATACTACAGATGGCGCCAACGTGGATAACTGAATCCACAGAAAGCTTGAGAAAGTTTGGGAAAGAATAGAGTAAAGCATGGCTTCTTGGTGGCAGCAATTTCTCAGGTCTACTTTGCTTGCTAGAGGCAAGCAAGCGCTTTCATTTAAGAGAGGTTTCCTGACTCAGCTTTAGCTGCAAAACTTTGTAGCTCATTGAGAGGTCCTGCCGTGAAACACTTAAATGGTATTGATGAAAAGCTGAACGCATGCTTTTCGGTTTTCAGTCGTAGCAGGAAAAATGCTGTGCTGTTTTAAAATGCCGGTTTTCTGGGCCGTCCTGCCAGGGCAAACTCTGACTCTTTCTGGCAGGCAGTCCGACTGAGTGTGGTCTGTGAGCAGAATGCTGCAGCTTGCTTGCTGGAAAGGACCTTGAAACGGCATAGAGTTGTGGCAGTGAACATAGCTCTGGCTGATACCTCAGCCATGATGATGGAAAGCAAAATAATGGGCTGGATCTAGCTGTCAAAGCCACGGCTTTAGTCCTACCGATATTGCTTGGTAAATTAAAGGCTCATGTGGTCAGAAAAAGAGATATACAGTAAAGAGAGATTCAAAGAGGAAGAAAACCTCTAAACATTTTACAGTGTGTTAAAAATATATATGCAGGCTAAAAGTTAAAGTTCTTAGGGTAAAAAAGGAAGAAAGAGAGTAGTTGGGTGTGGTGGTATACACCTTTAATCCCAACACAAGGGAGGCAGAGGTAGATTGACCTCTGTGACCTCAAGGTGTGGTAACACACACCTTTAATCCCAATGCCTGAGAGGCAGAGACAGAGGATCTCTGAGTTCAAGGTGTGGTAGCACATGCCTTTAATCCCAGCACTGGGGAGCAGAGACAGACAGATCTCTGTGAGTTCAAGGACAGCCTGGTCTACAGAGTTATTCCAGGACAAAGATATACAGAGAACCTGTGTCAAAAAGTAAAAGAAAAAATAAAAGAAATAGAGGTTAAAAATAAAGCTGCATAAAGATGGAAAATACACAGAGAATCTTGATACTGTATGCTATTATGCTCTCTTTAAATTGTTTAAATGCTGAGAAAGGAGCAACAGCTGCTAAAAGATACTTGTTTATAAATGCTGCTGAACTAATCCAAGATAGATATGTTGAAAATACCTTGACTTCAGAATTTTGTTCTAAGAATATGATGCTTTGGAAAGGAGGTTCTTCTTTTGTTTTCACAGAGGATGAGACCCTGTGGATTGCTTCTATCCCAATATGGTATGATAGACCACGCCCTCCTGAAAGGTTTCTGTGAACACCCTCAAAAAATTACTTCATTCAACTATCAACTGAGACGAAGCTAGCAAACAGGTTTACTGTGAAAGACCTGATTAACAGCACCCCTATTCAGCAGGAAGAAGTTTGGAGAGAAATAACTACGTCCATATTCCCAGATATTGTTTATAAATATTCTTTTACATTTAAAGGGGGATATGATATAGATATTAATAATTTCATTGGTATGGATTTTAAGGTCAATTTTGTTATATGTATATATATTTCTGATCTTGACTGATGTATTGTGATTGTATAGTTCATTTTAAAAATGTAATGTATAATTAGAAAATATAGGTTGTTAATGGATAATCATCGATAATAGTCAAGCTTGTAGTAATGTTAGTCTGATTTTCTAGAAGTGCACAGATATATTTCAGATAGACATTCATATCTTTCAAAGACTACAGAGCATGGCATTTAGTGTTTTAATTACTTAGGACTTTTCATGACAATGAGACACGTCTGCTCCTGGCAGCACCAATCTACTTCAAGAGGAAGATGGGCATCGAAGAGGCTCCTTATGGAGTTGGTTAGCCATTTGGGCAAGAAACTGCTCTTGCCTGGACTGTTGTATAAACTGGACACAAAGAACCCACAGAGAGAGGACTGCTGAACTTGCCTAAAGGTGAGATGATCTTTCGGGGTTCCTGATTCATGAAAGAGTCTGCGAGACATTCTGCAGGACACAGCAGATAGTGACTAAATTGCCTTTGAAATTTCCTGCTTCATGGAAATGTCTCTGGATATTATGGGCCTGAAGGCTGAAGATGGATGCCCCAACGATACAGAGGAACTTTGGGTAACTGTCCAGGCAGCGAGATGTCTCTGTCATTTCTAGAGTTTTGGAAGTTGCTCACTTCATGCTTACTTAGGTAATATATCCTTCTGGAGCCTTTGATGGAGTTAAAGAATGGATAGTAGTAGTTATAGTTTTCCATTATTATGATATAGTTATAAATATTGTGACTGTAATTCTTGCTTGATAACTGTTTTGTTATGTGTAATTTTACTATGTTAAAATGAAAGCCTTTCTTTTTTGTTTAAACAGAAAAAGGGGAAATGATGGAGGAGGGTTATCTGTCTATTGTGTTATTTTCATTGGTCAATAAAGAGACTGCCTTGGGCCCTTGATAGGACAGAAAATTAGGTAGGCGGAGTAAACAGAACAAAATACTGGGAAAAGGGCTATGAGCCAGACGCCATGGAGCCAGCCACCAGGTCAGACATGCTAAATCTTTTCCGGTAAGCCACTACCTCGTGGTGCTACCACAAGATTATTAGAAATGGGTTAATATCAAGATATGAGAGTTAGTCAGTAACTAACTCTCTAGAGATAATGGGTCAGACAGTATTTAAATGAATACAACTTGTGTGTTATTATTTCTGGGGCTAAGCTAGCTGTGCGGGAGCCGGGCAGGATGAAAAGCAGGCCTGCCCGCAGCTCCTTTCTACACATCAACTCTTGAGACAGAAGCTCACCTTTGAATCTCAGCACTGCTGAATATTACTGTATTACCTTGGATAAATGTTCTCTCAATCTGCTTCCTCATGCAAAAAGGAAGTTTCAGAATAGCGCATGTCTCAAACGGCTGAGGTGAGGCTCCAAGAGAACACGGCAAGCGTGGTGCAGAGCTTACTCCTGCCTGCACAGCCAATGCTCAGTACACCTTCGCCATGAATCACACGGAAACATGGAGAAATGTAATGGCAGCATAATGTAATGACGGCTTTGCCGTCAGAGGTAGCAAGTTTACTCTGAGGGTGATAAAATCTCCTACAAAAGAAGTCTGCCCTAAAAATTTTAAATACAAAGAAATATAAAGGAAAAACAAGCAAATGTTCTAATTCAAATGAATTTTGAAAACAAAACATTTCAGTTGAGCAGTTTTCTCTTTCACAAAGGGTACTCTGTGAACCTTTGTAGAAAGATGGGGTTGTGTGTTTTAAAGGAGGGTTTAAAAGCTGCCAGAAGAAGAAGGGAAAAAAACTAAGTAAAATGGTAAAATCTCAAGAGTCAACAGAACTATCCAATGATGAAAGCAGAAAATTACTTAAATCTTTAAGAAAAATGAGGGGAAAGGAAGGAAAGAAGGAAGGAAGGAAGGAAGACAGAAAGGCAGGAGGAAAGAAGGGAAGAGAGAATGGAGGAAAGGAAGAGAGAGAGGGAGAGAGAGAGAGAGGGAAACTCCAGGGTACTCAAAAACAAACACTAGCTTCAAAAGGTCAAGAACATTGTTAAGAAACCAATATGTAAGCACCCAGCGCTGAAAGGCTTGAACGCTACTGACATGGCTTTTATTAAAAGGAGACAGTGCAGGGGAAGCTGAATGTGGCTGATATCTGATGGAAGAAAAGTCCCCGACATGGTCACTGGGGTTGTTTAAATAATTCCATTGGGGCACACTGGCAAGCCTTTATTAAAAAATTAGCAAATGACTCCTGGAGACAGTGATGCATCTTAAATTAAATTTTTTCCTCTTTCCTGCATCTACTGTGCCTTGCTCTTCTCCTCTGTTCTCTCCATTGCCCCTAATCTAAGAGCAGCAGAAGCGTGGGGAAGAGGAATATGTAAGCTCCCGAGGCCACCGCAGCCCTCTATATAACACACAGAAAACCACCACCCAAAAAGTATGGTTTTCTAGGAAGAAACTGAGTGCGTTTTAGCTTCAAATAATAAATACAAATTGAAACAAACCGCACACACATGCGCATGCATGCACAAGCACACACACACGCGCGCAACACACACACACACACATTTGAAATGAAGACTTTCTTGAAAGAATTGCTGTCTGTGAGGTTCAACAGGGTTGCAATGCTCTCTTTCACTTTTCCTGTTCATGATGCAGCTTTGTAGACCACAAATGATGTAGCACTGTAAGCGCAGTTCTTGGAGAAGAGGTAGAAGGGGTACCATTTGTTAGAGGCGTTTTACAAAGGGAAGAAAAATAAAATACAAGATTGCTCAAGTTTCATTGGGTAAAGCAAAGATATTCATTTAGTCATCTGTTCAGCAAATATTTGTCTAAGGCATAAATGCCAGGCACTGTTCCAGAGCCTGGGGAGACACCGAGTTCCTGTTCTCTTGGGTTTTCTAATCCAGTGGAGGGAAACAGACACTAAACAAGACACAAGAAGTGATTGGGTCCAATGATGAAGCTCATCCAAAGGTGACAGCTTACAGGTCTCTGGGGAAGACATTCATGAAGGTCTCCTGATCAAAATAGCCTGAAGGAAATGCTGGGGCCTGGCAAGAGAGCGTCTGAGTAGAGAAATGACGAGCTCAAAGTGTGTGGTGCCCCTCTCAGAAATACCTCGTGTTTTCCTTACAGCTCAATAGCCACTCGGTTGAACTTCTATGTCACTTGATATAGCGGCCCCGTATTTTCACTTTGCATTAAACCCACAAGTGGTAGCACCAGCCCCAATGTGAGGGAGAGGTCAATCTGGCCTTCGTGAAGAATGAAGAAGAGATAGCAGGGGTGAAAATGAATGATTGTTAAGGAGTGCAGGAGATTCAGTGTGAAGTAGACGGAAGAACTGGCACTCCAGTAACACTGGTAACTTAAGATGTCACTGTTTCAGATCTCATCCTGCTGCTTGGCAAGAAATTCATAAACTACTTGAGAAACAGATCACTTATTTCAGATCCGTGGACTCTTTGTCTTCCATGAAGAATCCTAAAGTTATGAGAACATACCATATTTGGAATCAAAAGCTTGAAGCCTGGGTCAACAGCGCTCTTTAGTTTTAGGAAGCAATCATCATTGAATCTGAACCAAAGATGTGTTATCATCATCAAAAACATCCATTTTTAAAACTATCCTTCAATTTCAAAATGTTTTCAGCGAGCAACAGATGTCTTGGGTATTGGTGGCTAGTTCCTACCTGTCTCCAGCGTTCGGTACAGACTGAGTTCTTCTGAGGTCTGGAGTCATGAATCCATCCCCACAGGTGATACTTTACATATGTAACACAGTAGGCATGAGGGTAGCAGCCTGCCAACCAATTGCAGACTGTATATGTTCTGGGCTTTCTTTATTAGAAAGTCTTCTCTTTTCTTCAGTCTCTAGCCCCGCTGTTGTGATGATTTGAATACGTACCTTGCAGAGTCCATGTGCTGCAAATGGTCCCTAGTGCGGCACTGTTGAGATGGAGGGTCTGATGGGAGGTGCTCAGGCCATGGGAAAACCACCTCTTGACAGATTAATGTCACCACCATGTCAGTAAGTTTATTATTATTATTTTTAAAAGGTATAGGGGCTTGGGAAATGCTCTATTCAGTAAGAACTTGCAGTAAAGATGAGTTTGATCCCTGGTACCCACATAAAAGGCAGACATGGCTACATGCATCTGTAATCTTAGTACATTGGAAGTGGAGAAAGAGGGGTCTAAGACCAATGAAAAGGCTAACAACACATTCAACTTCATGCTGCTGTCCAGTTGGGAGCAATCTCCTTAAACTTACAGCTGCATTAAAGAAGCAATCGCATTTCAGGTTTCAGGTTTGCTGAAGTGCAGAGTGCTGCACAGTGACAAGTGTCTGGATCAGCACTGAACATCATAAGCCACCACATCCCCATTTCCTGGGGCCTGGAGATTGGTTGTTTGAGCAAGAGTTCTCAGAACTGCTTCTCCTGGGTCCATTGCTCCAGCTCCAGCTATTCTGGGCAGCGGTTCGCACGTCCATTGTAGTTCACATGGGCTCACAGAAGCCCACAGAATCTCTCCTACTGCTGAGCTGGATGCCATACCATTTGCTCAATTAAACCTGGGAGGCTTTTCTCTTCTCTTCTCGTCATACTACCACTGTTTTTGCGTAACTCCTTGGGCATTCGGATTTTCTGTGACAAATGCATGCCAGTACAGTTCTCATTGGGTGTTTCTTATCAAACGTGTCCACATTTCATTATGTATTTAAATTAAAACAGTATTGATAGCAAATGGGTGACTTACACTCATAGTCCTGATCTGACCTGTAACATGTACTTGTATCTATGCCAAAGTAGGGGTTGAATGTTAGGGTCATGAGAGTAAGAATTCCCCCCCCCCCCACCCCGTGGCTGTAAATGCCATCTAAGCGCTCTCCAGTCTCTACACTCATAGCACAGGCCTCTACTGCAAACCTCTCAGCTGTAACTTCAGCTACCGACCAGATATCTTAAGCTGCACATCTAAAAGACGCTTTAACTACCTTCGAGATATCTTAAATTGCACATCTAATAGACACCTCAACTACCTACCAAGTATCTTAAACTGTACATCTAATACACACTTCAACTTAACATACCATTAAAAAGAACAATATGTGATATTACCCAAAACACCTTTTTTTTCCTAGTTCCACAATCTACTTATAAATAAAACCTTACCTTTCCAGTTGCTTAGGTGAAAAGCTTTGGTGTCCCCTTTCAAGCTCTCTGTTTATAGTAGATCCAATCAGCCATCAACATTGCTGCCTCTGGCTTCAAGATGGAAACAGGAATTTTAGAAAGAAAAGACTTTTTGTCATCGTCCACTACCCCTTTGAAAAGTCTAATTACAAACCAATAGCTTGACATATGCTGATTACTCAATAAACCTAGGCTAAGTGACTGCAAAGTCATCCGGGGCTCCTGGCGAATGTGAATCTCCAGAGGTGTTTGCTGTTGAACTCACTAGGATGCCATCAATTCTAGAGACCACTGGCTTCCAAGGAAAGCACACACAGCAGTTTAAAACTTCCCACGGTTCCCTCATGCAGTGCATGGGAGCCTTTCTTGTGGGACACTCTGACATGCCCACCATGCTCCAAAGAGTCCAGGTCTGGATGGACCGTCCCCTCCAGACCAACACATAAATGTTACAGTGGTTCTAGTGTGCCTGAGACTTCCGGTCTCACGCTAACCTCAGTTCCCATCCTCTAAGACCTTAGAACACAAGAAGCTTCCTGTTGCTCTGAAAAGAGAACTCAATACCTTTGAAAAGGGCCCAGAATTTAGAAAAGCCAGTTTGTACTGCCTGGGGAATGAAAGGGCCCAGAATTTAGAAAAGATAAAGACCTTCTTTTATTCTTTCTCAGTACGTGTGTGTGTGTGTGTGTGTGTGTGTGTGTGTGTGTGTGTGAGAGAGAGAGAGAGAGAGAGAGAGAGAGAGAGAGAGAGAATGATTACACTAACATATACACACTCTTACAATTTCTCTCCTAAAGTTATCTGCCATCTTGTCTTCAACGGGCAATGACTTTGCTAATCTTACGTTGTTTGAATGCTAGGGAAGACTGAATAATTTTCAGAAGTCAAAATATGTATAATAGAGCATATTTAAAAATATAAACCATTTGAGAGATATAAACCATATAAATTACATATAAACCACGATGAGAGATTTGAGTTTTGGACAAGAGCCTCCGGGGCTTAATTAACCGTAGCCTATGCAGCTCCATCCTAGGAGAGGAAGAGTAGATGGAGGCCTGCAGTGACAGGTGAAGCAGGGTAGTTTCTGAGAACACCGGCTGAGTGAGCTCCTCACTAACTGAAAAAAGTATTCTCTATTTTTAAAACTATATAGATGGGTAGATAAATTTATATATGTATGTATTATATATGAATATTACATAATCGTGTTAAATATGTGTCATGATTGTAATGCTCATTCCAAAGAAATATTTTATAATTGGCACTTCTTCTAAGATGGCTATCAGGGCAGAAGTACCACATTAATTTGTAAAGTGCAAAATTAGGAGACTGAATTGCCACAATCAGCAAAGGAGAAACTTGGTCTACTAAGAAACAAGGTATTTCCATGTTCGGGTGCCAATTCAACTTAATTAAAGGTAATCAAACACGCTAATGGTAATGTGAAGTAATAAAATCAGAAAATAAGGCAAGGTCAGACACATAGAAACAAATCATTCCAAAGAAAGCCATTGCCAAAGAAGTTGTAGAAAGTGAGGTGTCAGAGCCTCAGTTCCACAAGCCAGAAAGATAGCTCTGCAGCCAAAGGGGCCTGGGAAATAAATTTGAAATCATTGTTCTGTGTATCTTTAATGCAAACTTGGAACTAGAACAATAAAAGAAAGAGGAGGAAAAGCATAAATTGAGACATACATATTTAAACATATAGCATGTAAGTGAAAACTAACAATTCTAGGATTTACTTTAGTCCAATCATATCAACTGCCCTCTTTCATCTTTCAACTCCTACTAAGATGACATTATCTTGTCCCTTTAACTCCTAATAAGACTTCCTCACAGAGAGGTCATACAAGAGATCCTAGCCTCAAAACCAGTCACTAAAGATTTGAACTCAAGTTGGCCTAAATCCCAAACTTTATTTATGCTACTTGGCGATTTTCTTCTACAACCCAAATTTAATTGAGCATGGTTCTGAGAACTTGGATGTGAAGTGGGCCAGCAATGAAGTTTTAGTTAAGACTGCAACAATAGTATCAAGCAATAACAGCAACAATGAAGATTGTGACATACCAGACACCAAGCCAAGTGCCAAGAAGCAATCCAGGAGTCTATCAAAATGATGCTAACCAGTGTCCCAAGAGCAGAGGGAGCCCTAGCTGGATACTGTCTTATTCAAAAAGATCGCTAAAAAATAATGGAATCTTTCCCACCCAGGGAATGGAGTAGAAGGAAAAGGGAAGCCACCTCTCATGTCTGAGTGGCACTAGTGAGAACCCACAGGAAGGCAGAGCTGTGAATAACTGTGACCTCTCATCCTCAGAGGATCACAGTGGCAATAATGATCCCAACAGTAGTGAGAGCATACCAGCTGACCCTTGCTGAGACCAGTTGACACCAAACAGCACATTGACTGACCCTTGCTGAGGCCTGTTGACACCTACACTAAGCGTCTTGCAGCATTGCATCATTTGACCACAATACCCCGTTACAGTCTATGTTCTTAATATTCTTATTTTATAAATAAGAGAATCAAGGCTGGGGAGCATTATGGCTTCAGAAAATCAATTATTATGCTATATTAATTTCCTTTATAAATGTTCTCATTAGTAAGGAGATTTCTACGTTTAATGACTCTTTCTTATCAAATAATGCTCTGGTTCTTATGCAACGATCTGTTGCCTTTAGGTGTCTTTGATTCTGCTCCCAGCAATGATGCAAAACGTAGTAACTAATTTTAAGCCTGTAAAACATGTTAATGTCCAAAAAATCAACCCCAACAAATCACTGGGACTCTAATGCAAAGTATGGAAACACACACATTAAACCCCTATAGGAACAGTTACATTACATCATGTGCTCATTAGAACTAAACTTTCATTTGGTGAGAAGAAATTGCTATTTTCTGTGAAAAATTATTGCCCTTTAATATGCTTGGTAAGACATAGACTGGAAAAAGAAAGGGTCTACCAACTCACCTCCCAAATATGGAGACAGGCAGCTTCTTGTGGCTGTCCCAGTCTTCTCCAGCCCTTGTCATGGGGCAGAAACCTTTCTTCTCCAGAGGCAGACCTCCTTACTGCATCTGCAGAAGAGGCTGGGCCTGAAGAAAACCCTGTGCACACAAATAAACGCACACCCAGCTTATCTGCTCACAGCTGCTTTCTTTTTAGCATCCAGCCTTTCTCGCTCTCACTCTTGCTCGCCTCTTCTTTCCCACTCAACGGAAAACCTGTCTCCAGATTCATGAAGCTGATCATTTCGCCAAGTCTAAAAGTTATGCCAATATGTCATCCAGATCCAAAGATCAATTAGGCACAAACAAGAAAGGGTTATTTAAAAACATATCGAATGAACACACACCTCAGGAAAATAAAACACAAGGCAACATACAAGTTTCCATTTCTATTGCTATAAATCTGTTTTGAAGACTGTGATTTAGTACAGTATTTACTAACAATGAAAAACAATCATAATATATGTTGTGAAAAAGTCTGCCAACCTATATGGCATATACTTCTAGTTTTCTTTTAAACATGAGTATACTGCTATTCAAAGACAGAAAATTCCCAAAACTGGTAATAGTTTTTTTCTAACTCACTGAACTATAAGTAATAAGTTTTATTTCTAATATTTCTATAGTAGATATAAGTTACAGCAAATTTTAAGTAAACGAAGTTATTCTATTTTGCTATTAGTTACAAGGAACAGAATTTTTTTGTTTATTTGGGAGGATGAGTAATGATATTTAATGTCATTGAATAAGCTCTTAAAGTTAACTCAAGCAAGCACCAAAAAACTCTGGATCAATTTCCTGGCTCAGCCATGGACCATCTGTACATCTTAGCCACAACACTCACACAACAGCTTACTTATTTAAGAAATAAGGGCGCTAAATTACTGGATCTAAGTTTTTTTCTCTAAAAGTAACATTCTTTCAACGTGTTCTCATTCCATCAGATTGTGTGACGGCCAGTGGCAACAGCACCGGCTCCTTTTCCTTTCTATCTGAACCTTAAAGGCAATAACCCCTCTCCCCCACACACACTTAGAAACTCACTCATCTATCATTTGTTCAAATATCATTTATCAGCAGACTCTCACGTGTCTGCAGTCGGTTGGAGCCTCTCCTGCAGTATTCTCAAGGGGGCTTTGTTTCTGGGCAAGTCTTCTCAGGGAATGACAGGCTATGCCCACTCGTGTGTTCATTACTGCTTTGATTTTTGTATAAGTTATACTTCAAAGTGGTTTGTGTATAAGAATCATGATTCATATCTTCTTTAGCATTTTTAGCATGCTGTTCCACCATTTTATGAGAAAACAAAGTCAGATGTAAGTATGATTTATTTATTTTTATAGTGACAGTCTTTAAGGCCTAAATACACATAGAGGATTTTTTTTAATTGTTCAGTTTTGTTCAAATATGCCTCGGGACTGAACATTCTGGGTGCAGTATTTCAAGATCAATAGGGGTCTTTCAATACAGGTGTTCTTTTTTATTTCATGAGGCTTTCCAGGCACTGCAAAGCTTGTATTTGCTTTGTTCGATGCTTTCATTTTGCCCCTTCCACAGTGACGTACGCACAGGCTGGGCTTTCTTGTCCCATTTTCTAAGTCACCCTTCCTCTTGAAAACGAATTTCTAAGGTATTATCTCTGATGATTGTGGAGTAGGTTGCTTAAGAATGAACTGAGTATTGAAAACCACACAATGTAGATTTATGGGACCAGAATTCAAAAAGAAAGGGAACCCAGAGTGCATTGCTTCTACCACGGAGGCTTTTGCCCATTAGAATACAATAAAGGATGGGAAATTAAAAAGAACTTTTGATGGGTTCCAGAAGCTGAGTGAAAAAACGAGTTCAGCTCTATACAGCACAAGGGGATCCTTAAAACACTTCGGTGTTTCAGTTGGAAACAAGAGGGAAATACTTTAGGTATTGAGTAAACTGTAATAATCCTCAGAGAACAGTGAATCAGTCCAGTACTGATTTATAGCAATCCCCAGTTGATGTTTACCCGCCACGCATGATGTCCTCTGATAGTTTCTATTGCTTTCTTCGTTTTTAGGGCACGTTGCTACATTAGTTTTCAACAATTTGTTTTATTGATTACTTTCTAGCACACACTTACCTGTACTTCCATTGTTCTTTTGCTCAAGCATATGTCTTTGCTAGTCTACCACATTTGTATTAGTTATGTTTAGTTCCTTGTTCCTGGGATCATATACCGGACAGAGTCAGCTGAGGAAGGGTTTATCTGGCCTCGGTGTGAAGGCGCTGTCCACAGTGACAGAGATGTGACAGCTCAGCATGGTGCAGGTGGTGGTGTTGCACCCACATTGAGGAAGCAAAGAAACATACATGCTAGCATTCAGCTTGCTTTCTCCTGTTTATTCAGCCTGAGACCCCAGCTTGTGGGCTGACACTGCCCGCCTTCAGAGTGGGTCTTCCTGCTCAATGAAACATTTATAGAAATGCCATCACAGACACATCCAGGGTGTGTCTATGGCGAGTCTAACTCTCGTTGGCAATGACATTTAACAATCAGGAAAACCTTTCCTTCCGTGTGTGAAGAAAATCAGGTATGCTGCCCATTTAGGACGTGGTTTCCTTATGAGGGACTGGGAGGCACCGTGGAGGCTTTGCATTACTTCAAAGTTCCCACCTTTTGCTAACACCAAAGGAGGCAGGTGGAATGATCAATAGATGGACTCACACAGGTTTAAATAGGCTTTTTGTCTAGTGATAGCCACTCTTAGAGATGACTCCTCTGAACTCCCCCACCTCTGTCCCCAGTGTTTAATACTTCTTTCCTCCCCTTACACTTCTGTCCTCACTTTAAGTGCCCTTCACCTGGTATTTTCCACAATAAAAGGTTTAGTTGGGTATTTCTGGGGGTTCGTTGAAGTATTTAAACCATCCCACACCTTATAGCTCACTCTGTGCTTGCTTGAGAACGTTTCTGTCTCATCCACCTGTAAATCGGGGCTTTGTGCTGTCTTCTTCCTAGCAGTATTTTCATGATAATTGCTGAGACCCGCCGAGCAAAGTCCCGGCTATTTCAACTGACTGTTGGCAATTTATCTACTGCAGTGTTTGCAGAGCCATCAAACTCTGCTCTCACCCTCCGCCGCCTCTGTCCAGTTGCTAACCCTGTTGACACCCTGTAGAGAGTCCACTGCTGCCTGTGGTTTGGGTGGGGCAAAATCCTCTGGCATTGTGACCCCCGCGGGGATGCTTTTTCAGTTAGTCTTCTGGAGAATGTGGTGATTATGGTTTTTGCATTCTAGTTATTCGGTGTGTTTTTAGGAGCATGTTTGGGGTAATTCATGGTTTTGCCTCGACCTAAAGATGGGCTTATTTTTGAGTCATGAGCCTAGCAATGCAGTCCGTTGGTGCTCTCCGATCTGCCCACTCTGTAACCCTGACCGGCTCCTGAGGTGGTGCTGACTTGTAATACAGTTTCTGGTCTCTTAGCCACGTGTTTATTGGTTTCTATAATGTAAAGATTTTTTTAAAGTTATAATAAGACTCTTTTTTTTGCAGTTGCCTATATTACGATATTGTTTTCATTTTCTTCTCCAACCTTCAAATTTTGCATTCCTTCATTAGCTACCCTTAATTAAAATGTGGGCGCGTGCATTTTGAGCAATTTCTTCAAAGAGATTCTTTATCCTTTAAAAGACTTCATTTGAGAATTGTCTTAACACTCAAAGTGCTCCTCTTAGACACGATTCATACGGCTTTTTAGGACCCCCAGGCACAATGCCTCCTTTAGTGTTCAGAGGATTTGCTAAATTGGAAACGGCTCCTGTGTGTTACTATTGAATTAACTTTATAGCACATTCCTTTTAGAAGAAAATAGGAATATTCAAGCCGTTTACTCTCTTCCTGCTAGAACTAAAGAATAAAGTGAAATCACTGTATTTCTCCGTATGCCCCTTAGAATGTTAGAATAAGATCTCTTCTCTAAGGACAAAATATTTAAACAGGAGGCTAGGGTGGGCAAGGAGAGGGTCTCTGACGGCCAATGATTTACTGCAGAGCGTTGTACTTGGCCCTGATTAATTTAATTCTGTCAGCGTGATAAGATCCACAAGTACAGGCTACACTTTGTGTTGTATGAAGGTAAGCAAGAAAGCATCTTCCAAGGCGCATTAGACACAGTTCTCAGCTTTAAAAAGAAATATAATTAGAAAAGTGCGTGTGTGCGTGTGTGTGTGTGTGTGTGTGTGTGTGTGTGTGTGTGTGTGTGTGTGTACGTGCACAAGCACACGCACATGCATGCGTGCTGGCACACCGGAGCCAACATTTGTCTCATGTGTGCATGTGTTTAAGGAGGCCCGAGAGGGTGTCAGACTCCCTGGAGCTATAGGAGAAAACAGTTGTGAGAAACCTGATGAAGTTGCTGGGAAACAGAGTCAAGTCCTCTAGAAGAGCAACAATAGACCTTCCTGCCGAGATATCGCTCCAGCCCTTTAACTCTGCACTGTGTCTCAGTTTCATTATTTGAGCGCAATATTCGTGCATAATATAGCTGTGGTGAAATGTGTTTTAATAGTATATACACCTCATGGAATGTCCACATACGAAAGTGTACACATGTGTATTCATAATATAGCTGTGGTGAAATGTGTTTTAATAGTATATACACCTCATGGAATGTCCACATACAAAAGTGTACACATGTGTATTCATGGGTTCAACTGAGCATGGATCAAAATTATCTTTTTAGATTTTATTTACTGTTGTGTGTAGCGTGTGTGAGCGCACAGCTCAGCAGATGTGAGGAGGTTCGAGGACAGCTTTGGGCAGTTGGTTTTCTCCTTTCACCGTGGAGCCTCGGCACTGAACTAGGTTTGCTGGCCTGCACAGTAGGTGCCCTTCTCTGATGAAACATCTTGTGACCTTCAAATAGTTCTAAAATTCAAATGTGAGCTGAACATTTGCAGATTTTGCCTATCATTATCGACTAAACAATAACAGCTCTTTACACACTTTTAGATTGTATCTGGTTGTGGAAGTAAGCTAGAGATTTAAAATACATTGATTTATAAGCGCAGGTCATAGGTTTGACTGTACAATTTTGATGTTTAAGGGTCTTGTAACCATTTCTCATAGATACTGGAGCATGCACACACACGATACACACAAGCATGCATTATAAACACATTCATACACTTGTCAGTGCATGCACTCATATCAATAACTGTTCCTTTTGACTATTAATCATGTCAGACTCAAATTCAAAGCAAATTCTCAGAAGCAGTTTGCCTCTGTTTTGGGGAGAGTTACACTCTGGCTTCTCTTCAGATGGTACACATCTTTTACTTGTACTATTTTGGGGAGTCACTCTACTCTGCAGACTATGGAGGTTTTAACAGCTAAAAATGAACTTAGAAATCACTTTGTCTAACTCATTTACTGATGCAATAATTGTCTCTTAGATTAAAAAATCACATCATTTCCGTATATGCATCTTTATATTGAGTATCTTTGTATTTGCTACTCAGTACTTTCTGCAAAGGGGCCAAAATACAGTAGAAAATTGACATATTTGATGAAAAATACTGTTTCAAAATCATCAGTCAATCCATTTTTAATAATTATAGTTGTTGATAAAAACTATCATTTACAGTAATGTGCTACACTCTTTGCAAATATACTTCAGCTCAGCCCTTCAGCAGTTAAGAACTATGAGTTTCAGAAAGTGGAGAAGCGGAGTCAGTAATGAGAAACACATCTTCTCTCACACCATTATATATCAGCTTGAGTTATGGTGGAATTTTAAAACCACTTCAGATAACGTGAGGGCTTCCCATACTATATGATATGTGCTATTTATATCTGAAAAGATATATACATGTGCAGATAATATTGGCAAAAATAGACATAAACAGGCCACAAAGGGGCTGATGTGTTAGGGCTGAGCACCCGGCTGTCACTAGAGCCATCACGGTGGCTGATTAGAAGTCTGCCTTCACAGTGATGGGACAATAATATTGAGGTTGTATTTTGTTCCTGGATTCTTGGTTGTCAAGAGGCCAACAGTCCTGCTCTACGTTGCTTTCCTGCCACGATGCATTGACTCACTTCAGGCCCAGAAAACAGACCCAGCCTTCTTTGAAATGGAATCTCTGTAAGCAGGATCCAAAATAAATCATTCACCCCTTACATTTTTTTTTTGGTCAGGTCACTATTTCTCCATGGAAACAGGATATCTAAACAAAACACATTTTGCTGATTTAGCTATCATATTCTGGACCCTTAGGTTATTTCCACATTTCAGCTTTTATGAATACTGTTGCTGTGAACATTCATGTACAGACATATTATCTTGACCCCGCTTTTTCTTTTAAAAGCTTATCTCAAAAAAGAACTAGAGGATTGTATGACGCTGTGTTCTGAATGTTTCAGTCCCCAGCTGGCAATATTCTTTTAGCACGAAGTAGAAACTAAAAAGTAGATCCTCGCTGGAAGACGTACATCACTGGGCACAGTTCCCTTCTCGTCTCTGGGCCTGGTGCACCATGGTCTGAGCTCTCCACCAGGCCCTCCCCCTGTCAACTACGATGGGCTGAGTCCTCTGAAAACTTGAGCTGTAAGAACTGTTTCCTTCTTTAACGTGTTATTTCAGGTAACTTGTCACAGGAAACACAAAGGTAATGACATATTTGATAAATCCTGTGTTTAGCTTTTAGAGAATGCATTCATCTCCGTACTGCCTGCACACTGTATGCTCCTACTAGTGATATACAAGTGTTCCGACTTCTCTGCATCCTTGTTAAAACTTGGTATTTTCTGTAGTTTCCTCTTATAACTACTTGGTAAGTGGGAAGTAGTACCTCCCTTTTGTCTTTGATGTATGCCACATTATAATTTATAAAAGCACAGGAGAAAGTGCAATATCCCCCTCCTGTGCTTCTCATCCGTCTTTCTCCTTTGGAGAGTGGTCTGGTCTCGTCCCTTGCCCACTGTTTGCTCAGGCTGTTCATATTATAAATGTTGGGTTAAGTTTATCAGTGCTTTGGTGATGGTTTTCCCTTCATTATCCATAAAGGGCACTTGTATTTGTAATCTCTTTTTAGGCTTTATTAGAAGTTCATTGTGTTACATTAGGTTGAATTTTTGCTGGTCTACATTCTGTGGGTTTGGAGAAATGATATGTACTCCCTTTATAGAATCATAACGTTCTGCCCCCAAACCCCTATCTTCGACTTATTTATGCCACCTTCCTTTCAAACTTCCAGCAACTGTTGGTCACTTTGCATAGTTTTTCCTTTTCTAGAAAACCATCTGGTTGGAAGCATGTAGCTTTTTCAGATTTTTTTTCCTTAATATGCATGTAAGATTCCAGTGTATCTTTTAGTATCTTGACACCTTATTTTCTTATAGTGTGGAATAATATCTGTACTACTCACTTTTCTTCTTACTCTGACCAAGTGCCCAATAGGAAGAATCTAAAGAAGGAAACACAGGAGGCTCATGGCTCCAGAGAAATTTCAGTCTACTGTGTGTGTGTCGGGGGTTGGGGGGATGACAGAATGCATCTGTGGGAATGAGATTATATAGTGGGGACTTCTCACAAGGCCATAGATGATAAAACACAGAAAATGTAGAATGGTCAAAACCAGAGTGGCCATAACCTTCAAAGGCCCACCCCTTGGAATTTACTTGTATCAGTAGGCCCCAGCTCCTAATGGTTACACAGCTTTCAAAATAGCAATAGAAGCTGGAAACTGAGCGCTCAAATGCTTGCAGAGATATTTCAGATTTAATCATGAAGTATTTCATTGTCTAAATTCGATAGTTTATCCAGTATTATCTATTACTGCATTAATCCATTAGGTTATTGTAACAAAATATCAGGGACTAGGTGACTTATAGAGTTATAGAAGCCAGAGGTCCTGTTCAGTGTTCTCTGCCTGGTTTGTAGACAGTCACCTTCTTCTAATAGATGGGAGGGAGGAGGGACAAGGGGAGGGAGGGCCTAAGGATGGGAAGAAGAAGGAAGTAGTGGGGAGAGGCAGGGGAGAACACTGTCTCTTCATCTCTCCCTCTTCTTATAGTATCACCAGCTCTGTTAGACTGGATCCTTCCCCTAGGACCGTTCGGCCTTTGCTGCTTCCCCGCAGGCTCTCTGTCCAGCCACACTGGAAGTTAGGACTGTAGCGCATGGATTTGGGACGGGGCTGCTCATTCAGCTCACAGCACCGCAGTCAGGTTCAGACAGACTCTTGGATTTGAGAACCAAGTCTGTTTTACTCCTCCTGGAACCTGGCAAATGCTGTCAACATCAGCTGGATTGGCACCGCTTGAAGACTTTGACTCCTCGTGTGGTTGTAGCAGCATGGCCAGGCTGCGGCTTCACCACTGTTGCCTAAGACTCACGGCCACAGAGCTGTCCTGTGGAGGAGATCATGAGGAGGGATGGCAAAACCAGCAGGAAACATCCTTCACACTGTCAAGTGCCTGTTCCTTGTGTTAGTGCCTAGCTGGATGCTGTAAGTCTCAACGTCTTTCCATGGCTCTCACAAAATTGCTTTAACAGCTGCGGGGTTCTGATGTTCCTACAGGACAAGGACCTGAGCTCCCTCCTCTGCTGTTCGGCTGCCTTTGAGCTTCCAGGCTCTTCCCAAGCCTCCTGTTGCCCCTTAGACCAACGGTTTGGTTTCCACTTCTCGTTTCTCATGCATTAAGAATAACTACCTACACCTCACCTAAATGACGTGATTACATATATTTTCATTTTTATGAAAAATTTGTGTAACTTTTTTTTTACTTATTTATATTTTTGAGGGAGGATATTCAGGTATAATCCAGGCTGGTTTCCAATTCTCTGTCTTCCTGCTTTAGCCTTCCAACTGCTCTGAATACAAGTGGGAATCACTCACTGTGCCTGGCAAATACATGTGGGAGAGTGGAAAATTATCTAGTCACATTAATTTAACAAGAACAAACAAATTTTGAAATATATGCTTGCAAGAGAAATGCAAGTAAGAAGAAAGTCTTGTTTACAGACATGATTGTGGGACCCAACTTGTATGTAAGATTTAGAGAGGACGAGGAATGGGATGTTCCTTAACTGGAGGTAGAGAAGCCCTAAAAGATGCCTGCTGCGGGGCTGGGCAAATGGCTCTGTGGGTGAAAGTGCTTCCTGATGAGCAGGAGACATGGTGAAAGCAGAGAAAATTCTTGCAGGTTGTCCTCTGACGCCCACGTATGTGGCTTGACACATGCATATCACAGGTGCAATCAGATACACGTGATAAAAAGTTCCCTTCTTTATGAACTCCCTCTTTATATCTAAGAACACAAAAGAAAAATCATTTTCCCATGCTATACATTAAAATTTGTGAGACTATGTTTCAGTAGGAGTATGAATATTTATAAACGACCGACTCCTTCAGGGCTTCAAAACAAGCTTCAGCTATTCCGCTTACAACGCTCACCGCTTTTGGTGAGCCACCAGAGGAAGACTGTGATTCTCACACCAGGAAGTTAGAGAACACAGAGGAAAGTCCAGGAGCCTGACCCGATGAGCTGCAGACACTGTCGAGAGGACACCAGTTCCTGGTATAGCGTGGCAGCCTGTTTTCACGCTGATACATGAGTCATGCTGAGTCCACTTCCCTTGAGGTTAAAAGTATTTCCTAGACTTTCTTTATCTCCTGCCCTGCTCTGCTCTTCACGTTTCGCCCTTCCTCAGTCAGTCAGTTCAGAAAGTGCGCTAGTCTTCTTTTCCCAGTGTGCTTTTTATTGATTTTTTATTGAGCTCTACTTTTTTCTCTGCTCCCCTCCTTTCCCTCCCCTCCCCTTCAACCCTTCCCCAAGGTTCTGATGCTCCCAATTTACTCAGGAGATCTTGTCTTTTTCTACTTCCCATGTAGATTAGTTCTATGTATGTTTCTCTTAGGGTACTCATTGTTGTCTAGGCTCTCTGGGATTGTGAATTGTAGGCTAGTTTTCTTGTTTTATGTTTAAAGACCACCTATGAGTGAGTACATGTGGCAATTGTCTTTCTGTGTCTGGGTTATCTCACTCAAAAACATAGTTCTAATTTGCATGATGAAATCTCAGGCCCTCCCACTCCATTCGGGCAAGGACTAAGCCCGCAGTCTAGCACATCACAACTATGCACACCACTCACTCAGTACACACGTCACAGCTATCTCCTCTGCCGGCTCACCATCGCACACACTGCTCACACTCATGGAACCCTCTTCAGCTCACCATCGCACACTCTGCTCACGCTCATGGATCCCTCTTTTCATTATTTAATAGTGGCCTCACAGTGAGAGGATGGTGATGCTAACACTATGGCTGCAGCAAAGAGAAGCCAGAATGTGCTTTCTTTAAATGAAAGGCTTGAAAGTTCCTAATAAGAAAAGAGAATTATATACTGGGGTTTCTAAGGTACCACAGGATTGTAGAAGGGAGACAAGCTTTTTATAGTGTACTATTATAATTATTCTATTTTATTACCTATTATTTATCTACTACTGTGCCTACTTTATAAATTAAAATTTATCATAGCTATTTCTGTGTGGAAGAAATATAGGGCTTGGTACTGGGTGCCCCTTCTGTTAAGCACTGAAGGTTTTGAAACCTATTCCACATGGATAAAGGGGAGCAACTGCAGGACAGAGCCAGGGAGACCTGAGAATTGCAAGAGCAGTACTTGCACTGTGCATTAAGGTCCAGTTGACTCATTCTGATGCAGTAACTTCTTACCCAAGCTGAAACCCCACCACCTTAACCTTTTGTGTTTCGAAAGGAAATAGAAAATAGAACTCTGAGAAGGAAAACAGATTGAGTTAGAGTTTGGCCAGAGCCAGGGAAAGGAAAAGTTGGTAGATTCTCTCCACCTTTCCTGAGACAGCTCCAGTCGCAGACTCATGAACAGAAGCCAGGGCGCTGGCATCTACTTGTTCACCTCTGAGCTGTGCCCTCGGAGCCTCCGGAGGTCTCCCTGGAGGGAGGTTCTCTCTCTGGCACCAGAGCAAGCATGGGACTCTGGGGGAATGTGAACCATTCGGGTCCGTTGATTTCAGGTCCCTGGTCTATATTGTCACAGCACCACAGAACTGAGGACTCTGAGTGACCGCATCAGCTCTACTCCTGTGCATGACAGCCCTCCTCCCTGAAAGAGAAGAAAACATAGTCTACTACTTATTTTCTTGTTGTTTGCTGCAACTTCAGACCATTATTGGTTAAATGTTTGTTTGTGACAAGGAATATTTAAGCACCACTGTGCTGCAAAGAGGGGCAGACACAGAACCCAGTTACAAATTAATTCTTGAAAAGAAAAAGCAGCTAGTCATAATTATGTATTCTTTTTAAAGCACAATAAATTTTTAACAGGCTAATAAAATGAGATCTGTCACATAATAAGCTACCATCCTGCCACACAATTAAATTCAACCTGTTTGCTATGAATAATACCGATATTTTACAAACATATATGAATCAGTAAGTAAAATGTTTCCTCTTTAGGAAAAATTCACCATGATATTCATACACATAATATTTAATGATTATTTTTTAAAGCAAACTTCATCAATCTAACTTTAAAAAAAAGATTTATTTATTTCATATGTTTGTTTGCTTGTCTGTATGTGTAGCATATGCACTTGGTGCCTGGGGAGGCAGGAAGAACTGTAGTTACTGACAGTTGTGAACTGCCAGATGTGGGTGCTGGGAGTGCAGCTCTGGTCCTCTGGAAGAGCAGTATGTGAGGGCCTGCTCTTAACTGCTGAGCCATCTTTCCAGTCCTTCGTCACTGCATCCTAATGAGAAGAAGGCTGTTACTTTCCAGTTACACAGTCCCTTAAAATTTCATGAGCTGTCTCTCCACACGGACTGAGATTATTGTCCCCAGTGAAAAGCTAGGGAAATTGAGATTTAGAAGGGTTAGATTACTCGGGTAATCAGGCCTAGATTCTAAGCTTCAGGGACTGTGTATTCTATTTTCCATGCAATATACAGTCTATATTTAAGACTGTCAATATCAGATCTCATCGAGAATCTGTGAGAGCTATTCTATGACATATATTCTATTTTCAATTGATTTCAATGAGTTCTTTGTAAAAACTTTATACAACATTGATTTCAAAGTTCAATGTAGTGAGGGGCTGCGGGCAGGCCTGCTTTTCGCCTCACCCGGCTCCCGCACGGCTAGCTTAGTCCCAGAAATAACAACACACAAATTGTATTCATTAAAACACTGCCTGGCCCATCATCTCTAGAGAGTTAGTTACTGACTAACTCTCATATCTTGATATTAACTCATTTCTAATAATCTGTGTAGCACCACGAGGTGGTGGCTTACCGGAAAAGATTCAGCATGTCTGACCTGGTGGCTGGCTCCATGGCTTCTGCCTCATAGTCCTCTTCCCAGCATTCTGTTCTGTTTTCTCCGCCTACCTAATTTTCTGTCCTATCAAGGGGCCAAGGCAGTCTCTTTATTGACCAATGAAAATAACAAAATAGACAGATAACCCTCCTCCATCAGTTCAAAAATAATATCAGCACTGTATATAACTTATTACGTTATGGCAGATCATCCAACAGTCTATCATAGTCATTCAACAATTAGTCATCAAACAACAAATGATTACACTCTTGTTCATTGCCAGGATTGCTCTAGACTCTACTATACCCAGCTCTTATGTACCTATTGTTCTGTAACAAGTCATACCAATTTAGTGAGGTAAGACAATTATTTAAACAGGGATTATCCCAGCTTCGGTGGGGCAGAAATTGGGGAACAATTTAGTTGAGTGATTCTGGCTCAAAATCCCTTTGGTGGCTACAGTTAAGATGTTGGCTAGGAGTCAGGCAGTGGTGGCGCATGCCTTTAATCCCAGCACTTGGGAGGCAGAGGCAAATGGATCTCTGTGAATTGGGGAACAGCCTGATCTACAAGAGTTAGTTGTAGGACAGGCTATAAAGCTACAGAGAAACCTGGTCTCCAAAAACCACTAAAGAAAAAAAGATAGATGTTGGTTAGGAATCCATTCATCCAGTCTTGAAAAACCATGAAAGAAAGAAAGAGAGAGAGAGAGAAAGAAAGAAAGACAGATGTTGGCTAGGAATCCATCCTTTCAGCCATCTGAGGATTAACTGGGACTGGTGGATATGCTTTGAAGATTATTTGCATGGTGGTTGACTGGAAGCCTTAACTATTTAATTACTTATTGAAGTGTCCTCTCAGTAAAGTTGCCACCGAAGTTTTGAAACTATGATGCCATGCTGTGATAGTTTCTTTCCCCAGCAAGTGATTCAAGGAAGAGAACAAGAAGAAAGTTGGAATACATTTTACAAACTCTCAGAATAGTCAGCCATGTTATTTCAGCCTCTTTTTAGGCATCAACACAAGCCATTAAGTGCACCTGTGAAAGAAGCATTACAGAATTTGTGGGTGTATTTTACAGTTTCCATTTGAGTGGAGATAAGTAACTTGAAACATTAACTTAAATATTGTAAAATCATTTGTTAATCTATTTATCTGGGTTTTTTGTGATTTTTCTTTTTAGAGAAGGTCTTACTATGTAGATCAGTCTGGCCTCATATTCACAGAGATCCACCTGCCTTTGCCTCCTGAGTGCTGGGATTACGTGTGTGGGCTCTCATACCAGGCCAGGTTAGAGTATATCTAATAAAGCAAATCTGCAGAGAATGTCCTACTATTTATATATCTAATAAAGCAAATCTACAGAGAATGTCCTACTATTTATTGTTTGTCTGCATAGTATGTCTCTATTTTCATCTCACAACTCTGTGCTAAAGTCTCTATATAGTAATGAATGAATGATGACCTATCTTATTATATCAATTAGGAATTGCATTCAATGTTTATTAACACAAACCCAACTTACAAAATCTATAACAGGAGAGATTTGTTTTTCTTTGTGTAACAACAGTCTACAAGGATCCAGGCCAGACCTGGAAAGGTGACTCTCCAAAGCAAGCAGGAGCCCAGTACCTTCTTCCACGTCCCACACTAATCATAGTGTTTGCAGCTTTTATTAATACACGATCCAACTTTGCGTTGTCTGCAACACTTGCTTTTCTGGTCACCGTGACATAATACGTGGCATCAACAGCGTAAAGGAGGAAATACTGCTTTGGTTTACCACTTTAGAGAGTTCAGTCCAAGGTTGTGTGGCCTCATGTGCCTCACCACGATGCCCTAATAGTATGAGTCTATCAAGGGATCAGAACCATCAGTATCTAATGGCCTAAGGAAATGAGACCCAGGAGTGTGTTCAGTAATCTCCTAGGTGTTCTTTAATCCTGAGGTTTGTTTTATATTCAGAACACTTTGACTTCCAGGTGGATCTTTTCCGTTTATGACTAGTAAAATGCTCTTGTGGAAACTGTGTGAAGGGAGTGTTAGGGCTGAGCAGGAGGAAGAAAAGGGAGGGACCGTGCTAAAGATGTTTGGGAGAGAAGCTGGAAGAGCGTGGATCAGAGAAAGATTACTTCCCTGGATGTCAAGACACACACCCTGCCCTTCTCTTCTGGCCTGGGCCTATCTATCACTCTGCCCTCATTTTTTCATCTGAAAAAGAGACCTTTGGGTTAAAATCATTAACTGCTTCAAGTTTTAAACGTCCTTTGGAAGTTGTTGTTTTTTTTTTTTTTGTATTTTTTTTTTTGTATAGCAAATGGCACTAAAGCTGAATCCAAGTAAATTAGAGGCACATTAGCAGCAATAGCCAACATACTTATTCCTATCAAACACACTGTTCAGTAACCTCCAAAAATTACACAATGAATGGGCCATTAACTAGAACCCAGCCCGCTTTGGTTTGAATGTGGCTTCTCCTTTCCACGACAAAAGTTTAAATTTAATCCCCATTATTATATATTAGCAGGTGAGGCTAAGTAAACACGCGCTGATTAGGACTCTGCCCTGAGGAATGGTTCAGTCCACTCTTGTGACTAATGGATTAATGAATAAATGAGTTACCCAGAGATAGCCATAAAAGCCAGTTTGGCTAGGTCTCTTTTAAGCTCTCTGTTCCTGCCATGATATCCTGCTGCTTCCGTTCAGGACTTGACAAGTGAAAATGTCACCACGCGTGGCTCCTTGATCTTTGTCTACAAACAGCCAAAATATACCGGTCTTTATAACTTAGCATCGTTAGTATTAGAGGCAGAAAAAGGACTCAGATAAAGTTCAGTGTCTTATTTCAAAACCCTCAGTTTTATTAGCTCTGTCGTTGGTGTGCTCAGAACTGCCTAAATTGAGCATCTACCAAAACGGACATAACCTTTCCATTCCGGGGCCTGGCGTTGTCGGTATTGGGTCAGCAAAGTCGCTAGATCTTAACTTCCACGCCCCGCTGCCTCAACAGGTGGCAGCCCACTTCCTTTGTCGGAAAGATAGCTTCCTGGTTCACAGCACCTTGGTCAATGAAGGGCAGACGAGCTTTGCAAAGCTCTCTAAAGAACTTGCCCATTGCAGGGCAGATGTAAAGCGCCACACATGCGTTCTTTCAGGAGGCTTTTCCGTTACCATTATCGGGGATCTCTGCTCTTCTGGGGTATACGTCTGGTCACATAGCCCCCTCCTGCATACTTCCTTATGCCACACTTAGGACAGAGAGATACTGTGAGAGGACAAGGGAAAAAAGAATGAAGGGGCTGCTGGGTTAGAGGTCAGCGCGGCGTTAGGGTTTGTTCCGCAGATGACAGTTCCTAAGTCCCCTCTACTCGCAGTTCCTGCTAAAGTCGCGTCCCCTGAGAGAGGAAGCTAGGGCTGGACCCACCAACCAAGCTCCCCAGAATGGTGCCAAACCTAAACCCTCGCTGCTTGCAAGCCGGGACTTCCCAGCCCCCTCCGCACGAGGGCGGGGCGAGCGCCGGACAGCCAATCCCCGCGTCCTCACGTCGCCGTGTCCCCGCCCACGCCGCCAGGGCCCCGCCCTTCCCTGGGGCTGGTGCGGCGGCCGAGACGTCAGCCCTCGCAGACCCCTGGGTGGTGACTGCGCCGTGGGCGGGCCGTGGTCAGGCCGCGCGGCGGGGAGGGGCGGAGCGAACGGCGGGAGCGAGCGGCGGGAGCGCGCGCCGGGCCCGCCTCGGCCGCCGCCGCCGGGGGATGATCTGGGCGGCCGCGGGCGGCCCTGGCTAGCGGCCCGTGCCCGTGCTGCGGCCGGCCGGGGCAGCGAAGGTCGAGGGTCGCGTCGTCCTCCTCCCCGCCTCCGGGAGGGGCGAGAGGGAGCCGCGGCTGATGTCAGGTAGGGCGGGCGGAGGCGCCCGAGGGCTGCGGGTCCCGGGGCTCGGCTGCCCGCAGCGGGGCGACTGAGGGGGACGGGAGCGCGGCCAAACAGGTGTCTCGGCGGTGGGCGAGCGGCCGCCCTTGCGCTCTCCTCCGCCCGGCGGGTCCGGCGGGAGGTGCTCGGGGCGGGCCAGCGCCTAGCGGTCCTGCCCGCCGCCCCGCCCCGGCCTCCGCGCGCCCAGCGGCCGCCAGCCCTGCACTCAGGTGCGAGCACCTCCCGGCTGCTCGGGTCCCGAGTGCCAGCCTGTCTCCCGCCAGCCGGCCGGTCGGTCGGTCAGCTTTGTCTGGGGCTGCCTCATCACGGTTGGAAGTTTCCCTGCGGCTGACTGAGCAAACTAGCCAGGTGTGTTGGGGGCTTGCTGCGCGCACAAGGATTTAAATTTTTTTCCCCTCCCCTCTGGTAACAAAGTCTGATGGGATTTCTAGATGGTGGCTAGTTAAACAAACTGCTTTGAATTTGCATAGCCTCAAGCATGAGTTGACTGTAACTCGGGATTGAGAATTGGTTTTTTTTGTTTATTTTTTTTTTAAATTTTTATCTCCCTTCCACTCTTAGTGCTTAAAAAAACAAGCGGCGGGAATATTCCTTTAGGATATTTACATTCTGGAAAAAAATATTTTTCTAGTCCAGTTTTTTTGTATTCAAAAGGCCACGATACTGCCTTTTAGGTCATAACGACTAAAAACGTATTCTGAATTAAAAAGTTACGCAGTGAGAACTTTTATGCATCAAACTGAGTAATTAGGCATCGTGCAAGGAACAGAAATATGGTAATTTACTGGAAGTTGAGCGTAGACCATAGATAGCTCTGCCTGGATGCCAAGAAAAAGTGCTGTGCACGTTACAAGTTGTTTGGTTCTGGTTTAAGTTTGGAAGTGGAAATCTGAGTTTTTAGAGAGTATTTAGAGGACAGTTTTCCAGGCTCTTAGCAGATACATGTCAGATGAGCGTTACACACATGATTGTGCATCCTGAGCACGTATATCTTAACTTTTATTTTCTGCCACCTTGCTGTATATTTTTGTACAGTTTAAGTGAATGTAAACTTTCAAGTTACCAGACAGTTAACTTTATTCATGATATGTTAAGTAAAAGAGCAATTTAGGAAGGCAAGTATGAGTCACTTAAATTCAGGACTGGTAGAGAACTAGTCAGTGTCTCAGATTTACTTGAAATGTATGTTTTCCTGTTTCCCTTACTGAGGACTCAGCATTTTACAAATACTTTGTGGTTACTGGCCACTTAAAGTTTTTTTCCCCAATTATGTAGCCTATAATTGTGAATAAATTTAATATTAAGAAAACTTTAGAATTTTATAAGCAGTTTCTTTAAGAGTACATAGAATGAGTTAATGTTTAGTTGGTCGTCTGTAGAGGTGCTCCACTGCGCATATGTTAGCTGTGTACTGTTTCTATGTTGATGTTGCTGAAATAAAAATTGTGTTATACAGCTTGGCTTTATAATTCATGGTAATGTAAAGCCAGATCTTGTGAAATTATTGGTTGGAATTTTTTTGTGTGGATTTGTAAATAAAATGTAAATAGGAATTGCTACCTTAATGGCTACTATTTACCTATTACACTCTAAAGTTTTGGTTTTTCAGTACAATATTTTTAAAATATTGAGATTTTTAGTAAAACAGCTAGTTGAGAATCTTATCAAGGTTAAAAGAAAGATCGACGTTTTTAATGCTAAATCTGGTGGGAATAAGGTTTTTTAAAAATTAAAAATTTAGCCGGGCAGTGGTGGTGCATCCCTTTAGTTCCAGCACTTGGGAGGCAGAGATAGGCGGATCTCAGTGAGTTCAAGGCCGGCATGGTCTACAAAGCGAGTTTGAGGACAGGCAGGAAGGACTGTTACATAGAGAAACCCTATCTCAAAACCAAAAAAAAAAAAAAAGTTAACATGCAGGATGAGATCCATATACTTATGGATTATATATGTCATTGTACATTGCTTTTATTTTTTTAAATGAAGAAAGGAAAGACTTGCCCCATAAAATATAAAGTTAATATTTTATCTATGAATCTGGCAAGAAACAAATGTCAAAGTATACTTAAGTTTTGGCACCTAATTCAAATGCGTCCCCCGAAGGGCTAGGATACTAGACTCCATGCCAGTGTCTGTTATGTGTGAAAAAAGGAAGCTGTTCTTTATGAACCAGGGAATCCCATTAGAAGGTGGCAGTGGCAGAAGCCAAGGAGAAACTTGGAAGAAATTACTTGCACCTGCAGTGTGAAGTGCATTCAGGGCCTAGGGAGGCAATATTGGGAGAGTCTGAGTTTGGAAACCAGATTATTTTACAATGAAAGCTGAATACTGAATTGAAATTATATCCAGCTCCATGTAGCCATCTGCATTCTTGTTGCTGTAGTGTTCTGAGGCTACCAAAACAAAGCACCATACACTGGGCCATTTCAAATGTTTGCAAGGCTATTCTCTAGAGAATCTGCTGTGTTCCTCTAGGCTTCTGTGTCTTAGGTTGTCCTTGACGTTCTGCTATACCGCTCCAGCCTGTGCCTCTGTTACCACAGGGCATTGTCCCCATGTGGCTCTGCAACCTTGCTTATAGAAGTGGGGTGCCTAGGCTCATACCATCAAGTTCATAGGAACTCGTTCAAAAGGCAGATTTTCAAAGTTCACTGCAGATTTCTTGATTTGGAAACTTTAACTAGGCTTCCAGATCGGCTAACTGGTCAGATACCTTGTTTCTAGATATAAACAAGGTGAGTGAAAGACGCTGAAAGCTAAGATGTGCCCAGGGAAGACCCCTGAGAAGGACAGAGCTCAAGTAGCTGGAGAGTAAAGCAGGAGTGTCTGAGAGAGAGGGTGGTGTGCAGCGTGAAGACCCTGCAACACGTGGTTAAGGAACAAAGCAAGGACTCCAAGCTACAACACACTGGGGAAACAGTATTGGGCAGTATTGGATAAAGGTCATTTTAAGGTTTTGACTTTTTTTAAATGAAGTTAGGAAAGTGGTAGAGGCTTTTGAGGAATTGGGCGATGGAGTCTGATTTCATCTGATAGGATCACTGTGGCATGCAAGCAGAAATGGACTGAAGAAAGAAGGGAGGAAGAGAAGTATTGGCTAGAAAGCTGTTGGAATAATTGAAAGACAAAAGTTCAGCCCAGGGTGGAGGCAGTAGAGGCTGAAGCTAACCTGAAGAGGTATAAGACAGAGTGAATGTGAAGAGTAAGCTTTCCCCTCTTCTAGTTTCCTTAGTAACCCTGCTCCCTAAAGATGATCAGTGTTGCAATTAGTTTTGATATATTCTTTCTGAAGTGTTTTATGTATATATGAGAAGCCGCTCCAGCAGGTTAGTGCAGGGCCGTGTGAGTGCATACCTGTGCCAGTGTGGGTCACAGTCAGGGCTCTTTCTCAGTTGCTTTGCTCCAGATTTTTTGAGACAGGATCTCTCCCAGAACCTGGAGCTCACCAATTCTTTAAGAATAGCTGGTCAGCCAGTCCCTGTGGAGGGTGGAGATGGGGTGGCATTGCTTCCCCAGGCCTGGGTTTGCAGAGTCAGGTGCCGTTGCACCTTGCTTTTTTACATGGGCTCTGGAGGATTGAACCCAGGTTCTCACTGAGCCCTTGCGTCTTCCTAGTGGAGTGGTTCTTGATTGAAGCTGATTTATTGCTCAGGAGAAAGCTGGTTCTTGTGCAGATAGGCTTTTGGTTGTCACTACTAGTTGACATGCTATTGGCATCTAGTAAACAGAGGAGGGGAAGCTTCTGAACATCTGTGCATTAATAGGACAGCCCCCACAACAGCGCCACTAGCTGCCTCATGCTACTACTTAGTACCAGGATTCAGAAAATGTGACTTAATTTCGCTGAGGTGAGAATATAGGGAGTGGAAGGACGAGGGCATTTTAGTCAGGTAATCAGGTAACACGGGAGGAATAGTGGAGCTAGTGGGGTGGTTAAGAATCTGTTAACAGTCAAGCTCATTGAATGGTTTAGTGGAGAGATGAAGTGGAAATGTGGACAGAGGTTTAAGCGTCATGCTAATTAAAGATGGCTCGTTGCACACTTGTAGCTGTAGACGTCTGTGATGATTACTGGAGCGGCAGGGCCACTGTCTGAGTAAAGTAGGAGTGAGTTGCAGAGGAGTAGCACATATGGGGGGAGACAGGTTCATAGTGGCTTCCAAGTGAGAGCAGAGTGAAAGGAGACAGTGGGTAAACAGGAGAGGTGGGTGAGAAAAGCAAAGTTGGCAGCACTTGGTGCTTGGGTGTGGATGGGAGTAAGTGGAGCATTAAGAGTGTGCCTGTGGTGTCTCTGGTACAGTTGACTGCTCGGCATGTAAGGCCAGGGCTTGACACCCAACACCCCTGCATACACATAATTTCCCTCCCTAGCTTCTAGTTTCAGTAATCAGATTCTGAGTGAAAGAGGGATAGATTGCTGGGTAGCTAAGATAATTACCAGTATTTAAGGTAAGATGAACAGATTAAGTGATGAAGTTATCTGCTTTTAGTTTTTTGTTTGTTTGTTTTTTGGCTTTGGTCTTGTTGTCTGTCGTCAAGGTGGAAGTGCGTTTTTGAGTCCATATGATTGTGAATCTTAGAGAATTCTGAAAAGGATCAAGAGGTTTAATGGGCGATTAATACATTTTCATTTTCACTCTCTAGATAAACTATTCTATTAGGGTTTCTATTTCTTTGACGAATCACCATGACCAAAAAGCAAGTTGGGGAGGAAAGGGTTTATCTTGGACTACACTTGGGCATTGCTGTCCATCACTGAAGGAAGTCAGGTCAGGAGTTCAAATGGGGCAGGAGCTGATGTAGATGCATGGAGGGGAGCTGCTTACTGACATACTTCCCGTGGCTTTCTCAGTCCACTCTCTTGTAGAAGCCAGAACCAGCAGCCCATGGATAGCACCACCCACCATTGGCTGGGGGTGGAGGGAGTGCTCTACCATCGGTCACTAATTGTGAAAATTCCTTACAGCTGGATCTCATGGAGACTTTTCCTCAACTGAGGCTCCTTCCTCCCTGATGACTCTAACTTGTGTCAAGTTGACTCACAAAACCAGCCAGTACAACTACTTTTATTTATTTTTTGCCAGGAAAGTAAAATTTATTTTTTTTGTTTTACATATACAGAAATTGTATCTGTGTGTATGCATTAACTATTTTAAAAAATACAATGAAATTGTACTATGTTAGCTTCAGTACTTTGTTTAAAAAAATGTCTTTTCTACAGTTAAAATGAGGTTGTATTGAGGAAAATGCATGATAGTGATGAATTGGAGAGCAGTGAATTTCTTTACTGTAAATGTTAGTACTACTGTAGGGGTGACATTAAGGGACCAGGAGTTACAGGCGTTGTGTTGGTTTTGTCTTTTCTGAGACCAGGCCTTGTGGGGCTGGACAACCTTGAACTTCTGATCCTTCTACCTCTGCCTTCCAAATGCTGGGATTACAGGTGTGAACCAACATGCTGCTATTTTTGTGGGGGGTGGGAGAGATAATGGCGGGCAAGGTTTTATACAGACTTGGGGGGGGGGCTAGGTTAGAGTTAAAAATAAAACCTAATGCTCCCTCTGTCCTTTGAAAGGTCCCCCCCCTTTCATTCTCCTCTACTTTTACAAAATGTACTTTTACTAATGAAAATATTAGCCACAGGTGCAAATATTTTCCTCATCAACACATGTAGGTCATTGTTTTTAACGGTTGCGGAGTTTAATACTCTGTGAACCAACATCTGAGCATATGACTGTCACAAATATCTATAGAGGCTTTAAATTTCTGATCTTGAAGTGATTGTTCAAGGTATATTCAGTTAAGCATCTAAGATAATTACCTAGTATTCTTTGAAAAGACAGTAAAAGTGTGTGTAAGAGTATGTAGTTCCAGTTAGTAAATGCTGTATGTTAACAAACTGTAGAAGTTCTGGCAGTGTGCCAGCTTAGAAAGACCCTCTTCATTGTGACCTTTTTTCCTTAATCGTTGGTGAAATTGATAGCCTTGCTAACTGTATTTTCCTGAGTCTTTTGTACTTTTATGTTGTTAATCATCTGTCTTTATGTTGTGCACTCATTTTAAAGCATGCTATAAAGAAACAGCCCTTTGAGCCAGCCGCTTTGCCTCCAGGACTTGCCCACTGAGTAAACTGGTTTTCTATAGGCCCAGCTTCTGAGTTAAAGAAGCTCTTAGTTCATTGGATAACTGTGCAGAAAGATGTTTTCTCCCAGTCTGTTTTTAAAATATTGAAATCTTAGAAGCATTTGGAATCGTTAATTATTAGAAAAGGTCCTGGCTGGTTGCTTTTGTCTTTTCCAAAGAACTAATTATTTTCATACTATGCCTTGCATAAGCCACCCCTTCCTTGATGTCAGATGCTGTGTGGATTATGTATTCCATTTTGACGTGTATTTGTTTTGTTTTGTTTGCTTATTTTTCCACACCATTTCAACCTGATGAAATCCTTCTGATAAAGACTACCTGGATGTCTGTCTAGGGTGAACAAGAGGAGGTGATTCGTTAGCAGTCGCGAAGGAGTTGGTCCAGCTGCCAAAGAGCAGTTCTCACTGAGGAAGACCAGTGCTGTATGGGTAGGGTTTGGAGGAGGGTGGTGTTGAGGCAAAATTCTAGTGTCATGATGCTTAGTAATTTTAGAAACACATCGAGACTGGGTGTGGAAAAGGTTGGTAAACATCTGGCATGGTGTGTGGAGACCATGGAGGTAAGATAATTGTGGGATGTTCTGTGTGTACACCCTTCCCTGAAGCCCCACGTTGGAAATTGAGGTTGCTTCAGATGCAGAATCATCAGTCAGTCATGCACGAAGTGGAGGATCGGTCTCACTGATGGCATTTCAAGCGCTGTGGTTTCCGGCAGTCTGTAGAGTTGTATAGCAAATCTGTTGTTAATTGATATGCTTTTACAGACATGCCAGTCTCAACATCTAATTGTTAGTTCTTTCTCTTCATCTCTGGTTTGTTTACTTATGAGAAAGAACATATGCAGATGTGTGTTGGAGACAAGGTAGCCCAGAGTGGCCCTAGGCTGGCCTTTAAGTCCTACATCCCTTTGCCTTCATCTTCCAAGTGCCGAGATTATTTGTGTGTGCCACCATGCCTAAGTGTAAGCATATTTTAAAATGCAGTATGCATTGTGTGTTTTCTGCCACCCATTCCTTGGCTCGCCATGGTGCCACAGGTCTTTAATTCCAGCACTTGTGAGACAGACAGGCAGATCTCTGGGTTCCAGGACAGCCAGGGCTATGTAGTGATGTGATCTTAAAAATAAATACAGAAATAAATAAAAATTAAATATCTGTGCTCTCATTTCCCCAAAGTTTTACAATGTTTTGTAGAGTTCTTTAACTTTTAAAACTCTTTGTGTTTTGGCTAGATCCCATTTCATACACAGATTGATCTGTAGGAAACTGACATCTTTAGCATTTTTTATTGTGATAAAATACACCTAAAATGCTAATCCTTGTGGGACCCTGTCCTCCCTGATCCTTGAGACCAAAATACTGGATGCAAATAATGTTTATGCTAACCAGCTAAGCTTCCTGCTAGTTCCGTCCTTGGTTCTGCTACAGCCTGGTACATTAGCCTGAGGGATCTATTTTACTTTAAAATGGTAATTTCTCAACCTGCCTCAAAGAAGCTCAGGCACCAAGGCCCATCTAACCTGACATTGCCTTGAACCCTCGACCACCTGCCTGGGGAAAAACTCCCACAGAGGCCAGTTTCCCCAGCCCCCTCTGGGTGGGAGGAGTTTTCCTTTACTGGGGCCTTTATTCTCCTTCCTGCTTTTGTTGGGAGGAGGCCTTGCCCTTTTGATCCCGGTTGCCCACTGGTATAAATACCCGACTTGAGTTTGATAAAGTTGCCATTTACTCTTTTTTGTGTGTGTCTGTTTTAAACCCTCAGGCCAGTCGTCCATTCTTGTGGGCCCGAGTTTGGGAAGGCAAGGCACACGCCTGAATCGGGTGTGGGTATCCACTGGAAGGCGGGGTCTAACAATCCTAGTCATTTTTAATTGTACAATTCCACTGTTTGATTTACACTGCGACGAACCCATTATTGTTGTCCTACTCTAGAACTCTGCATTCTGTGAAGCTGAAACTCAGTACCATTTAAACCCTGAGTCCCATTCAACCCCCAAACCCTGGCAACCGAAGTTCTGCCCTGGGACTGAGTTTTACTGAAAGTACTAAGGAAAACCATACACTGTCTTATGATTGCTTTGTTTCACTTAACAGAATGTCCTCCTTTTATCTGTTTGTAACATTGGAATTCTCATTTTGTAAGATTGATCAGTAGTCCCTTGCATATTTACTAAATCCTTTATCAGTTAGTAGATAGTGTGAGTCACCCCCACCGCACGCCCCATTTTAGTTTGTGTGTGTGTGTGTGTGTGTGTGTGTGTGGTTTTTTGTTTGTTTGCTTGCTTGTTTGTTTTGTGTTTTTCGTGGCAGTTGTTTTTCTGTAACAGCCCTGGCTGTCCTGGAACTATCACTCGTAGACCAGGCTGGCCTTGAACTCACAGAGATCCACCTGCCTGTGCCTCACAAGTGCTGGGATTAAAGGTGTGCCGCTACCACCCAGCTTCATTTTAGTTATTTTTAATACTGCTGTGGGGAAAAAAATATCTCTGTGGGATTCTGCTTTGAAGGCCTTAGGGTATATATTCCAAAGTGGAATTATTGGATCATGTGATAATTACCCCCCTCCTTTTGGAGACAGAGTCTTAACTCTGTGAGTCAGGCTGGCTTGGAACTCACTGTGTAGACCAGACTGACCTGAGCTTTCAGAAATCTTCCTGCCTCTTCCTCCAGAGTGTTGGCAGTACGGTCAAGCACCACCACACCCAGTGATAATTAGCTTTAATTTTGAGGACCTGCTGTACTGAGCTGCTGCCCACAGCCGCAGTACTAGTTTACATTTCTGCTGCCATACACAGAGATTCCAATTTCTTTATTTGCTTGCCAACGCTTGTCCTCTGATTGTTGGTAGTCGCCTGCATTGTGAATATGAACTGGCATTTCATAAATGGTAGACATATAAGGGATTGTTTTACTTGCTTATTGATTGTGTATCTTTTGGAGAACTATTCAAGCCCCATGTTCATTTTGAGTTGAACTGATTTTGTTGTAGCTGAGTTTTAGTTCATCACATAACATAAGCCCCATAAATCTCAAATTATATATATGATTTGGGTTTTACTCATTTTATGCCTTGATTTTTTTTTAACTTGATAAAGTCTTTAGATGCAAAAGGTTTTATGTTGTTTGTTTTTGCTGCTAATAAGTTCATTATTGTTTTTACTTTTTAGGGCCTCTTGATTCCATATAAATTTTAATTTTTATAAATTATAGTTTTTCTATTTTGGAAAATATTGTTGGGATTTTATTAAAGATTTCATTGAATTTATAGAACATTTTGTTAATTATACTGACTGTACATCAACACTGTATTTTCACAGTGTTAAGTTTTATGATTCATGATCATGAAATATATTTGTACTTATTTTTTGCTTCATATGTTTTAGTGGTCTGTTATTAGACACACATAATTGACTTGTCTTCTGTCCTCTTGATTACTGTCTGTCTGTAGTGTCTCTTCTGTACTTTACTTTCAACTATGTGTCTTTGGATGGGAAGTGTATTGGATCATGTTTATCCATTCTGCCTATGTCTGTCTCTCGGTTAGAGCTTAATCCATTTTCATTAAAAGTAGTTACAAACCAGGAGGGACTCCCCAGTTGTTTCCTAGTCCCCCTTTACTGCATTACTATCTCATTTCCTTTGAGTATGTTGTTTAAGCTGTGTTCTTTGTGTATCAAGGGAACTCTGCTTTAGAGTCCATACCCATTTAACCTCAGTAGTCTTCAGAAATGTCTTTCTTTTAGAACTCCACACATCTTTATGCATTGTGTGTCAAAACTATCTTAATGCCTGCCTGTTAAATTATATGGGAACCAAGTGTAGAGCTAAAAATCTAAGTTATAATAGTAAGAGGTTTTCTGTTTCCCTGTGTTTAATTTTTAATTTTTATTTTTTATGGTCTACTGTACTTTTACAGGACTCTACATTTCCTGCAGAGCAGGTCTCTATTAATGAACAGCTTTTGGTGGTGTTTACACAAGAATGTCTTAAGTTCCCTTTCACTTTTAAGGGAAAATTTTGTCAGATGTAGGATTCGTGGTTGATTTTTTTTTTCTTCTTAACACTTTAAATATATCAGCCTACTACCTTCTGTCCTCCAAAGTTTCTGATGAGAAATATGATAATCTTCTGACAGTCACTTGTAGGCCATGAATCACTTCTTCGTGCTTTCAAAATTGTCTCTGGCCTAAGGTTTGATTTAAATGGATGTTGATTTAAATCTTTGCAATCATCCTCCCTGAAGTCTGACCAGCCTGTTGGGTGCTAATATTGAAATCTTATATTGAATCTGGGGCTTGTTAGTGGTTGTTTCTCTGAATAGTCTTTCCTGCTCAGAAATTCCACGGTGAGTCTGCTGGGCTCCTTCCTTCATGGTGTCCACAGACCTGTAAGCTCTTAGATTCCTCTTTGTTATTCTCCTTGAACTCTGGTGTTTCAATTGTTCTGTCCTCAGGCTTGCTCTTTGTTTCTTTTCCTGCCTGCTCAAATTTGTTCCTCCCTCCCTCCCTCCCTTTCTTTTCTTCTAGTAGATTTTTGAATTTAGTTAATAATGCTCAATGCTTTTAAGCTTCAGATTTTTTATTTGGTTTCCTTTTTAGGTTTTCTGTTTCTTCAGAATCATTATCTAGTAGATGACCTTCAGGTCTGTCTTAGCAACAGTTGTTGGGTTTCGCTTCCTCATTGCTATACATGAATCATATTTTCTCCCTTGTTTTCTTTGTGTTATTTGAAAAAAGAAAACTTGTTTCCAATTAATAATGTGATCATGAAATCAGATTGTCGCTTTTGCTGGTGTTTGGTGTTTTGGTTTTGTCTGCTAAGGATCAGTATAAACAAGGTATTTCTGAGGTTTTCCATTCTGGCTTTGTAATTGCCCTTGTGCATGCAGTTGCTCCTTTGGGTGTCTGGTGGAGGAGAAAAAAATAAAAAGGGATGGGGAAGGTATCATCAGCCTTTCAAATCCCCTAGAAGTCACTTTATCCAGAGGAGAGGGACTTCCAAGGGCAGATGAGGTGTGTCGGCAGTGACTGCCCGTCTGTGTCTAGATCTGTGATCAGAAGCAGCAGTCAGCAGTGCATAGGATTCCGAAGACAGATTTTTATTGCCCACCTTTATCCCCATAACCTTCTAACAACTGCCCCACAAATATGTACTCTACAAATAGCTACCTACCAAGCAGACTAGTAGAGGGAAAGATGATAGTTACTTCTAAGAGGTGAAATTAACTGAAATCGCTTACAATTTACCTTACTTTCCAAGTCTTTCACAGGACATTTTGAGCCATTGATAGTTTATCTTAGAGTTCTAAAATAGTTAACATAATACCATATAATGTCTGGATGGGAAAACTGTTTCCTAATACTAGCCTACCCTTTCCCCAGAATCTATTGATTGTTCATAGATCAAAAATGTGTCTTGCTTTCAATTCATTACCCTTGAGTGGAATTGTAGTTCCCTTTATGTGAATCGTGTGCTTTTAACATGATAGTTATTCTTTGTTACTTACAGCTTTTCTTGCTTTCTTTTACAATTATTTTCTGCATAATTACTTATAATCTGTATATAAAAGTGTGATTCACTTTACAAATAGCCACATTTAAATGACTTTTTAAAAGTGTTTCCAACTCTTCAGACGGTCAGATTATCATTTAACTGTTATTTTTTTGTCCAAATATATGTATACCTGTTATTTTTATTATTTACTTTTTTATACACTTGCACTGGTGTGTGCCTCTGGTGCAGTACTGTGGCATCAATAATGTTGGTAATAACTTACACCTTTATCTTAAACTAATATTTAATTTAGTAGGGGAACATATAAGGACACTGATGCGTTCATCATAATTAGTAAAGTTAACCTAGGCTCTCAAGTTTAGTGTCTCAGTTAGTAGATACTGTGACTGCAGAAAGGGAGGAAGTGTCCATAGATATGGCAATTTATTAGTCTCAGAAGGCAGATGTCTTGGTAATTAGTGCCAGTAAAGGGTGCTTTGTTCTCATGAAGATAGAGATAAGGAAAAAGAGAAACCATTCCAAAGTAATCTACTAAGTCTTCAAGGCCGTGCCCTGGATTGGGTTTCAGGCTGCTGGTGGCACAGAACTGATGGAGTTTAGAGAATATTAGCTATTCCTGGGAGGCTTCCAGTATGTTAAATCATGGCCAGTGCTTCCTGTTGGCTGAAATGGAAGAAGAGACTCTGCCACTTGTTCTTACTGATGTGATGTTTTGCTCAACTACACTGGGCCAAGCAAGTATGGACTGAATCTGTTGAAAGTGTAAATCAAAATAAAATTTTCCTCCTTTCTGCTGTTTATATGAAGCATTTTGCCACAGTGACCATAAAAATAACAAATATAGAATGCTCATAGTTTACTGGTAAGAGAGGTGCATAGCCTTCTGATAGTGCATGAATGTCGGAGAGGAACAGGGAAGGGCTGCATGGGAAAGTAGTTAATTTACTTAAGATGGTTGAGCCATGGGTGTCAGAATACCAAAGCTAATCTGTCCATAAGATAAAATGTGATAGGTTATTCAGGGTGGAAAAAAAAATGCAAGAGTCAGAGCCATCCTTATAAAAGTTCATGGCAAACTTTAAGAATGGGCTTAACGTGTTCAGGTTGATATCCCTGGGAGGCCTGCTCTTTTCTGACGAGACATGGAGGAGAAGTGGATCTGGAGGAGAAACCACACTCGGGATGTAATATGTGTGAGAGAGAAAAGGGGCTTTATGAACAGTACAGATAAGCTGGAAGGCAGATGCACTAGGGCTTGTCTGCCAGGGTTAGCAGTTTGGTTTTCTCCTGGGCATTGGGAGGGCTTAGCCGTCTCAGCCGTCTCGGGTTTGTGCCGCACATGCTGGTTTTCAGCTCCACTGTCATAGTATCCAGTGCTTGTGTTTAGCCAGCCTTTGTTTCTATTAAATACTGGCTCCAAACTGTTAGAATGGTAACAGGGCCGTGTGGCATGCTAAAGAGAAGCCACCATATGCTCATTAAAAGTGAAAATTTTCAATTTCAGTTGAGAAATGGAGTGGGAATTCCAGTCGTCCTGATGACATGGTAAAGTATAGAGCTGTGCAGTTAAAGCTAGAGGTGTGACGTGTGGATGAATAGGTTTGCCCCTTGTGGTCACCCGAGCCAGGCAGTGCTTCAGGATATTGAAGCACTGTAGTCTGCTTCCTTTTGGCTGAAATTGAAGAACAGACTTACTATTGTCCTGAGAAAAGGCTCATTGTCAACAACTGTGGCAGACAAGAGGCTTTATTTTGCTTTCTGGAAGTTTTTACTGACAGGAGACAATTCGCCAGGATTCTATCCCCATGTTAGAACACGTGGCCTTTAACTGTTTGTCTATACGATGATCTTATCACAATCTAACCCCACGGGGAGTCAGTGCACATCAGGATTCTGTTTAATGATAATACAGGAATTTAAGAAAATCCCTGTTGTGTATGATGTGTGGGTATGGGTATGTACTTTCTGCAGTACATGTGTGGAGGTCCAGAGGGCGTATTTCAGAAGTTAGTTCTCCCTTCCATTGTGAGTTCTAGGATCGATCTTGGGTGGTCTGGCTTATGCAGCAAGCACTTGCTCACTGAACTATCTCAGCATCAGAGTTTTAAATCATTCAATGTGTTTTTCAATTTTTTATGATGTATTTATCAGGTTATTAAATAAATTTTCTCAGTACTCAAATAGTTTTACCAGTGAGGTTTTTGGGCGATAACTCCATAATAAGTTGAGCATCTGTCTTAGGGTTTGCTAGTTTAGCATCTAGTTAACGCTTCTGATGCTGTGATACAACATGACCAAAAGCAGTTTGGGGAGGAAAGGGTTTGTGTCACTTCCCTTTGTATCACAGTTTATCGTTGAAGGCATTGAGGGCAGGAACTTGAACAGGGCAGGAACCTGGTGACAGGAGCTGATGCAGAGGCCGTGGAGGGCTGCTGCTTACTGGCTTGTTCTTACTGTGAACTATAGACTTGAGATTCGTTAGTTATGTAGTGCTTTTCCTGAAAGGTCTGATAATTCTTAGCTGACTTCATAACTCACAGTGGTGCTAAAAATTAATTGTAATCTCTTGACATGTTCCTCAATAGTAAATTGATCTAATGTGAGTGCATCATTGGGCAACCCTATTGGAACTTCACAGTTCTAACAACTAGTTAGTTTTTAACTTTCCCTACATCAAAATCATGGTAGCAGATGAAGCCAGGGCTCTCTCTTTCCAAAGGCTAGTCAAGGTCTCACTTTGTCCTGCTCCTGGTGCTCATTCTCAACATCTAGCTCCCCGGTCTCTGTGGAATGTGGCTGCCTTACTATGTCTGAAGCTGCATTGCCAGTGTACATGCTGTAGAAGTTGCTAGAACATCAAGCAAGGATCAACCAGTTCTGCCTTGACGGATTGAGTTAAATGGCCTCCTTGTGACCTCACTTGGGACCTTTTGTTTAGCTTCCTCCCTCGTCTGTCTTCCTTCAAAGTTTTTCCAGAGAATATTTTGGTTGGCTCTTAGGAGAAACTGGGGTCCAAAATGGTGAAGAGTTTGTTTGGGTTCTTCCAAGTAGCAAATAAGATGACACAGATTGAAATGTGTTCCTAAGGCGTAGAAATTTCAAACAAGTATTAAAGACAAAATCCCAGATAGAGGAATTGCATCAGCTTTTTGCCAGAAGTTTCATGCTCACGGAAAAGCAGTGTCTTGTAAGAGAAGGGATTGGGTAATTTAAAGAAAATAAATAGTACAGTTCTCATTAAAGGAGGAAAGAAGAGAAAGAAAGAAAATCTTGGGTAGGCCTGATCCCTGCCTGTAGTCTCAGCACTTGGAAAGTGGAGATAGGATTCTCTAAAACTACACTGCATACCAAGTTGCCCTGCTTAAGACCCTGTTCCAAGCAACAGGAATTCTTAAGAAAGGAAAAGAGATAGATGTGAGATAACCCTGGCGGGTCTCTGTAAGGGTTCCCTCAGATGCAGCTTTAGATCTCACCAGTTAAACTCACCAGTTAAATGGAGCACACTGGATAAGACCCAAGTTTATTTGGGGAACGTGTTTTTTGGATTTTCTTAAAGTTTATTTGGGTATAGGTTGATTAAACTTGGTCTCTCGTGTCCTCTTGACCAAGTATTTTGAAACCCCTCAGTAAGATAAAGTTGTATCTCTAATTTTAAATTTTCCATTCTTTTCAGTAAATTATTTTGACTCAAGTGTCTCATCTTAGAGTTTGTGTCTAGGCAGCGTAACTTAAGATAACTGGCATGCCCCACACTCTCTGACTTAAGATAACTGGTGTGCGCCACACTCTCTGTATCTTAAGATAACCGGTGTGCGCCATACTCTCTTTGCTACTGTGATATTTTGGAGGTTGAACTGTATTTTTCTGTACAGTATAGTTTAGGTTTTTTCCTATTAATAAATCATGATGTTAAACTCTTAAAGAAAGAATTTGCTATATGATTTTTCTAGAATGAATACTTAAATAGTATAGAAGACTTTTTGAGAAATCAAAATATTTTATTCAAAAATTGGTCCTTTTGGCATCTGACTCTGGCAATGTATTTTATTACTTTATGATATTTAGATTTTATATCCTGGGTCAATTGTGGTAATTGCCTCTTTAGATAAATATGTATTTCACTTTGGTTTCATATTTAACATTGTCTTAGGGATTTCTAATGCTGTGAAAAGATACCACGACCACAGCCACTCTTATAAGAAAAACATTTAATTGTGGTGGCTTACTTACAGTTTCAAAGGTTCAGTCCATTATCACGACATGACGGAGAGCATGGTGGCATGCAGGCAGATGTGGTACTGAAGTAGTTGAAAGTCCTATATCTTGTAGGAAACAGGAAGTCAACTGAAAGTCATATTGAGGGAAGCTTGAGTCCGAAGAGCCTTCAAAGCCTGCCCCACAGTGACACACTTCTTCAACAAGGCTACAAGTACTAATAATAGTGCCACACCCTTGAGTGGCTGTATTCTTTCAAACCACCACATTTCCATTCCCTGGACCGCAAAGACTTATAGCCGTATAATAATGCAAAAAAAAAAAAAATGCATTCAGTCTAACTTCAAAAGTCCCCATAGTCTATATCAGTCTCAAACTTGTTTCAAAGTCTCTTCTGAGACACATAGCAATCTCTTACCTGTAATCCCCCTGTAAAAATCAAAAGCAAAAAGCAAGATCACATACTTCCAACATATAATGGCACAGGATATATATTACCATCCCAAAACACAGGGAAGGGAACATAGAAAGAAAATACTGGACAAAAATAAGACCCAGACTCTGCAGCTCCTTGTCTGATGTCAGAACGCTCTTCGGATCTCCAACTCTGATCAGCTGTGTTGACTGCAGCACACTTCTTTCTCTTGGGCTGATGCCACTCCCTGTTAGCAGCTGTCCTCAGCAGGTACCCCACAGCTCTGGCATTTCTAACATCTTGGGTTTCCCAAGACAAACCAGGCTTCAACTTCACAGCTTCATCCAATGGCTTGTTTAGTCAGCCTTCATCCAGGGACACCCTGGCTTGCCTTCAGTGGCTTTCTTTAGGTACAGAGACAAATTCCATAATCCATATCTTCTATCCTTAACTCTAAAGCCAGAACCACGTGGCCAAAGCTGCCAAATTCTGCTGCTTACTGGGGTTGGGGCATGGCTTCCTCATTCAATCACATCTTTACCAGCTTTTTGTCCTTCACTGCCTGAGCTTGGCTGTCCTGAAACTTGCTGTGTATACCAAGCTGGCTGCAAACTCAGAGATCTGACCAACTTCTGCTTCCCAGTGCTGGGATTAAAGGTGTGCCCACCACACCTGGCTCTAAATTTTTCTTTAATTCCATTTCACAAATTGGAAACTTAGCTGGGTGGGACCTTGCCCTGAGGCCACTGCTCCCTTTGTTTCATTTCTCAATCCATATATCTCCTTGAACACAGGCTTTACCTTCATTCCACTTCCTGGTGCTCTTTTTCTCCTCAGAAGTTACTTCTTGTAATTTACCATGCACAATTTACTCCTTTTCATTATAAATCTTCATTAGAGTTACCACTAATATCCATACAAGAGAGTCTAAACTAGGCTGTTTTGAGATTTCTTCTGCCAATACAGTTAATCCAAAACTGTTCACTTTAGTCTCAAGTAGACTCTTCAGACAAGGACAAAAGGCAGCCACTTTCTTCACCAAAATATCAAAAGAAGAATCTCTCTAGGCAGCATACTAAAATTCTCCTCTGAAATCTTTTGAGTGAGCCCCCAACATTTCAAATAACGCTTAGCTCCTCTGTTTTCCATGCTCCTACTAGTATGTCCCATTAAACTGTACTTAAAGCACTCCAAAGTTTTGAGTTTGCTTTCCTAACCCAAAGTACCAAAGTCCAAGTTCCTCCAAACAAAAACACGGTCAGGCCTATCACAGCAATACTCCAGTCCTTGGCACCAACTTCTATATTAGTTAGGGTTTTTATTGTTGTGAAGAGACACCATGAATATGGTAACTCTTGCAAGGAAAACATTTAATTGGGGCGTCTTGTTTCAGAGGTTCAGTCCCTTATGATCACGCAGGGAGCATGGTGGCATGCAAGCAGAGACATGGTGCTGGAGCTGAGAGTGCTACATCTTGCAGGTCACAGGAAGTCAGCGGACTCACTGGGTGGTATCCTGAGCATAGGACACTTCAAAGTTTGCCCCCCACAGTGACACACTTCTTTCAACAAGGTTATGCCTACTCTAACAAAGCACACCTCATAATAGTGCGACTCCCTATGAGATTATGGGGCCAATTACATTCAAACTACCACAAATATTGTTATAGAAAATACCCTATTTTTTAAATTGTCCATGAATGCCAATACAGTTCTGATTTGAACAAATCTGTTGTAAAGAGACATTTATAAAGGGCTTGCGTGATGGCTCTATTGATAAAGTGCCTGTGTCAGCAGTTTGGATTCCTAGTTAAAAAGCCAGGCGTGATTTGCACCTGTGTCCTAGCACTGGGGAGGCAGAATTGAATCACTGGGCTCAATAACCAGGTAATCTTGTTGAATCAGTAAGCCTTAGGTTCGGTGAGAAAACCTGCATCACAATCTAGTATAGACACTGTAGCACAGCTAATAAAAACCCCGAGAAAGATATTGGAATTCAACTTGAAGGTTAGAAAAGCAAAGCAGCCAGCCACTGGCTCTTACCTCTGCCTCAGACTGAGACTGAAAGCGAGACCTGTCTGCACCTCTTTAGTGCTGGGGTTAAAGGTGTACACCACCACTACCAGGCCTCTGTGGCCAACTAGTGCAGCTGCTAGGATTAAAGGTGTGTGCCATCACTGCCTGGCCTATATGACTGGCCTAGTGTGACTGCTGCACTGATCTTCAGGCAAGCTTTCTTTATTAAAACACAGATAATATATGTTTTAAATTAAATATAAGAGACACCAGGCAGCAATCTCTGAAGTTCACACATGTGAATGTGTACACACATTTCCACTTGACCATACATACATGCATGCAGCCTACAACATTAGAGCTAGTCTAGACACCTTGATTGTAGAAGACAGCAAGGGGAATTTGATTGCTGACTGAGTCAGAGTGTTATTGTTAGCCTTGATGGACATTTGATGATGGCATTTTATCTTATAAGAGCATGTCTGTGTTTCCAGAGAGACGTGTAGAGAATTTGATATGCAGGATTTACATTAGCATTGAAATTCAATAAATGAAGTAGATGTCAGGTTTTTTTTTTGATTTATTTATTTATTATGTATACAACATTCCTTCCATGTATGCTTGCATGCCAGAAGAGGGCACCAGATCTCATTATAGATGGCTGTGAGCCACCATGTGGTTGCTGGGAATTGAACTCAGGACCTCTGGAAGAGCAGTCAGTGCTCCTAACCTCTGAGCCATCTCTCCAGCCCAGTTGTTATTTTTTTTTAATTATAATACAGTCTAGTAGGAAGTCGGGCTTAGTTTAGCTCACAGTTTCATGGCGGAGAAGGGTTGGCAGCTTGACTCCCATGGCGGAGGGAGCTTGTTACATATCCCCAGGTTAGGAAGCAGAGAGTTCTGGCCTGTTCTCAGCTATAACTCTTTAGCTACTTTTCTTAGTCGTATATCTGCCAGGTAGGCCACAAATCCAAATAAATTTTAACACAGAGCCTGTACCACCATCTAAGAGTCACCTCAATTTTAAAAGGAAAGTATGAGAGAAAAATGGAGATGTATAATCACTTTCATGTGGTATGAAGAGAGAAGTATATTATGAATATGTAAATGTACCTCACAAATATATTAATCTGGAGCAAAATTTCAAATGCTAAGGTGAAACCTTTGCAAGATGTGACATTAAAGTACTTGACGACCAAAAGACAGTAGGGTCTTAGGGACTTTGTTGTAGACTCCAGAGGAATTCTAAAAGCCTGACAGCTGGGTGAGGAATTCCTCCCTCACTCCTGGTGTATGTGTGGGGGGGTGCTGTGACCTGATGGGCCTGAAAACTCAGCACAGCAGGAGAGACACATGGATAAGCACACCGCAGAGATATTGTGAGTTCCATTTCAGACGTATGCAATAAAGTAAATATCACAACATAAAATGAATCAAAACATTTTTGGTTTCTCAGGATATGTTACATTTACATAGTACAATAATTGAACAGTAACATTGTCTTTTAAAAGTATATGCAGTGATTAAACATAAAACACGTTATTGCTAGAAGACGTCCACGTCTCCAAGAGTGAGTCACACTCGAGTGGAAGGACTCATGCTGACTGCTGGAGAGAGGGTGATGTGACCATTTCTGAAAGCAAAATGATGTGAAGGAAGTGTGACACTTCCTTCTGTCACGTGGAAGCTGTGGGATAGAAACTGGTGATTATTGGACTTCCCTCAGAGTTGTACTGAGTTCTCTCATACCTCTGCCATGCTTTCTCAGCTGTCTTTATGAATGTTCTGAATCCTGTGTGGTCATTTGAGCAGTCTTCACTGTCTTCAGGGTTGATTTCCGTCTCTGGAAACTACTCTACCCTTTTGTAAGAATTAACTCCTCAATTATTAAAGTTTCACGATGAAATTCTAATCAGTCACATATTCGGACTTCTACTTCTAGCATGAGATGTCAGCATTCTCTGTCCACATCTCTAGTTCTCTTGCTATCCCTACCATACCTACAGTTGTTGCCTCCACTAGTCTTGAATTCCTTGGAATTACCAGAGGGTTCAAATCAGTTTCTTGTAAGATGCCTTCCACAAATCGCAGATGTTCCAGTTCGCATCAAGACTGTCGAATCCCTAATCCTTTCCAAGTAGTTTTCAGTTTCCTTAGGCCACATCCATCTACTGTCTAAAGCAGATGCACTCTTAAATAACTTTTGAAGCTCCTCATTGATTCACAGGCTTCAGAGTGGATGCAGTGTTAGCAAGTGTGAAAACAGCATGTTTTCATTGGTGTGGGAAGTTCTTCTGTACATGTGTTGTTTTTATTGGTAAATGAATAAAGAAGCTGCTTTCGGCCAATGGCTTAACAGAATAGAGCCAGGCTGGAGATATCTATATCTATTTCTATATCTATCTACACACACACACACACACACACACAGAGAGAGAGGGGGGGGGAGTAGGCGGAGTCAGCGAGATGCCATGTAGCCACCAGAGGCAAAAGCCACCATCTGGGAACCTTCCCTTCCTGGTAGGCCATAAGACTCATGATAAAATATAAAATAGTGGAAATGGGTTAGCCAGAAATACACTTAAGTTATTGGCCAAACGGTATAGCAAATAATATAGTTTCTGTATGATTATTTTGGTTCTGGGCGGCCGGGAATGAACAAGCAGCCTCCTACTACAATATATCTTCATCAGGTCCTGGTGGCTGGCCGCAGTGGCAGTGGATGGTAGTCTTCTGAAAAGGAGCCTTTTTCCTGAGAAGCAGGTCTCAGTACTATCACCCAGGCTTTGTTACTTCAGTCACACAATGCAGGAAGAGTAAATTTGGTATAATCCTAAAGAGAATCTGTAACGCTTTGAAGCCAGCATTGTCATCTCCTCTCTATCTGTGAAAGTCTCTTGTGACATCCTTTTTCAGTATAAGGCTGTTTCATCTACACTGAAAATGTTATGTAATGTAGCCCCCTTCGGCAGCCTCCACAGCTGGATCATCTGGATGACTTGCTGGAGTTTCTCCATCAGTATTTTCTGCTTCACCGTGCTTCTGTCTCTAGACCTGGGTCTAAACGCTGATCTTCATGATTTTGCAGCAAAGGGCTCTACTGTTAAACTGTTTCTCAAGGTTGACTTTTTAAATTTTGTTTTCTTGTCTGTAAAAAGAACATTGTGAGAATGAAAACTGAAATTATGTGTGGAGTACTTAGCATATGGTAAATGCTTGGCATTTTTAATTTTTTTTTCTTGGAAAATGGGAAATTCTATACTTAAGGCTACCCTCATTGGTTATTAACAAACTGTTGCAGTTACTTGGTTGTGAAGTAGTTTAGTGAGTATTCTTTGAGCCCCTGATGTTCTAGGCACTGTGCTAACTGGTGACATTCAGATGCTATGCAGGACTGTGTGAGCCAGTGTGTTCGCAGTGAGAGCTGAGCAGTCAGAGTCGGCATCCAGCAGTGCTGTGAAACAAGGATTTGGAGCAGGAGCATCAAACTTCTGTTCAGGGCTACGAAAAGCTTTGTTGGTGCCTGTTGCTTCTGTTGCAACTATCAACTCTGCTTGGAGTGGACGAATGGACATGAATGCAATTAGATACAACTTCATTCCGGAAGCAAGAGCCTGTGTCCCAGAACTTTGCTGTCTCTAACTCTAGCCCTTCCCTCGTCATTCCAGGCTGGGTGACTTTTACACCTTTTTAACTGCTGATAATCTATTATCTGTCAGTAGCACACAGACCAAGTATTAATTCCTCAGAGTTATGTTCTGTAGAAGTGGGCAATGACAGAGGCCATCCTATGGAGAACCGCATGCATTTAATTATCCTAATGTTTTAGATTTCTCATCTTACTTGTTTCTGCAAATGTTCGCTCTCCTTCATGGTGCTTGATCTCATCTTCGTGGTGTTTCTTCAAGACCACCAGTAGTTGTCCAGTCTTCTTCCAGAAGTGCTGCTGGTCCCTTCAGCCTTCTCTCCCCAAAGGCCGCCCTGGCTTCTCAGAGGGAGCAGGCTCTCCAACTCAGGAGACCTGGCTCTTCAGTTTTTTAAAGAACAAGATGAAAGAGACAGTATGTAGCTCACAAAGTGAAGGCGCTAGACTTGACAGTCGAGCGTGAAAGCTTGGCTCATGGCGGATCGGGTGAGAGGGCAATCCCAGGCTCTGTCCCAACAGCTTACAGTTGTTCACACAGGACTGTTAAAGCCACACACAGAGTCATAGATATCAACTGCCCATGAAAACTAAACCTCAGGATTTTTTTTTCTTGATAATGTACATCGCTTTATAATTTTATAACAGGATGCTAATTTTTAAATATTATTTCTTATTATTGTTATTATTCTTTTACAGAAATACACTCTCGGGAAATGGCCTCTAAATCTTGGCTGAATTTTTTAGTCTTCCTCTGTGGATCAGCAATAGGATTTTTTTTATGTTCTCAACTATTCAGTATTTTGTTGGGAGACCAGGGTGACACCCAGCCTAGTATGCTTCATAATGATCCTCATGCTAGACACTTAGATGACAGTGGACACAGTCACCTCAAGGGACAAGTGGACTTCAATGCAGACTCTAACCAACATAAAGGTAAAGTATGTATTGTAAGAAGTATTTGACTATTGAATGTACTGGGAAGTTACATAAATCTCATTGTATTGCTCTACAACTGTTGGTTGAAATGAACCTTATGTGTCAGATATTAAGGTGATTTTTGATTTATTTGTCTTGGGAGAAAAACCTAAGATTTATTTAAGAAGTTAATTATTTTAAATAGAAATGGTTCATAAACCATGATATAGAGAAAGATATGAGTTTTGGGAAATTTGTTTTAGGGTAGTTTTCTTATGGTTTATATAAACTGGGGTTTGTTACCCTAGAGAAACACATAAGATGTATATATTTTACACTTCTATCAGTGGTTAACTAATCATTTTTCTTTTTGAGGGTCAAAGAGGTATGAAGTAAGGATAGTAAGTAGATGTTACAGTGCCTTCATTTATCCTGGTTCTTATGCCTGGAACCAGACTTTCCTCAGAGGGGTCTTCTGTGGGGCCTTCTGTGTCTCTGTCCTTCAGCTCTGTCTGTCGGATGTCACCAGTTCTGCTGTTTCTTTACGGAGTTTATCTTCAGCCTCTCAAAAATGTATAAATTGAATTGTTAGTCCTCCCCACTCCCAGAATGGTATTCCCATGTTTTCTCCTTTATCTGGCACTGTTGGTGCAAGCTGGGAACTGTGAGACTGTGGAACAGTTCTTATTTTTTCATCTCAGTTGGTTTCAGCTATTACTGATTTCTAGCAATTCTACATTGCCATTTTCCAAAATCTCTTGCTCTTAGTCCAAGTAAGTTTTCTCCAAGACAGACTTCCAGCTACCTGAACACACCTATATTTGATTAAATTTCCCTCTGCCTCTTCTTGTCCTTTCTCTTAGTGAGCTCTTCCTGAAGACCCACGTTCTGCATTGTCTGTTCTGGAGCCACTTCATTTCTCCCTGTTTTGCCCACATGCTTAGATTCCTGCTCTCATTTAATAGTCCCCACACTTTCTTTTCTCTCAGCACTCATCTGTCCAACTGGATAGAGAGATGGCTCAGTGGTTAAGAGTACTGGTTGTTTTTTCCATAGGATCTGGATTTGATTTCCAGCACCCAAACTGGGGCCTACAATGGGGGCCCTCCATTTCCAGAAGGATCAGATTACCCTCTTCTGGCCTCCTTGGGCACTTCATGCCAGGTGGTTACAGATATGCATACAGGCAAAAATACCCATACTCTTAAATATATATTATTTAAAAAAAAGTCTTTCTACCACTGCATTTTTTACTATGCAACAATTACTGGTTTGCTTGTGAAGTTCCCTGCTAAGCTGTGAATTCTGTTCTGGCAAGAAATGTTTGTTATTCATATTTCCACTTCTGTTCTAGGATATAGTTGTTGTGTACAAAGAAACTAATAAATGAAGGAGTGAAAGGGTCTGCCAGATCCCAGTTGTGGGGATAAATCTCGTCCTCTATGCACCATTTTTGTTGTCCATTTTGGTGTATCTGTGTGACTAAGAGATTGATTTCTTAGTTCCATGAGCAGTGGAAGCTTTCTAACTACAGATTGCAGTCGCCTGCTCCTCTGGATTGAGTTCCAGTATTCCATGGCACGAGAATTCTTTCATGGCCACCTCACCTTTCCTTCTGTTCTCTTCTAGTCAGTTAACTAACAGTACCTCATTGTTAATCTTCTACAGGACCAAGGCTTCAACAGTGAATTGACCTGTACCCTTAAAAATGTTGAGATTTCTTAGGATTAACTGACATGTTCTTATCGAGTGTGACTTATAGATGCATACTGGTCTGTAACTAAACAAGTGTTGAAATCAGGAGTAAAGCAGGGATTCGTGAACTGATTTTGTCTAGATCTAAAAATAGGGGTGCAGGGCTTGCCCTGTACATATTCCAAAGCAGGGAGTTTTCTAATGATTAATTTTACCATGTTTATAGGCCTCTAACAATTGGAAATAAAGATTGCTACTTTACCACATCTCATTTTAAAAGCCCTGGTCTATGGCCACACACTTATGTACATATGCATGATACTAATTAAACTTGAGTTATTAATAATAATAAAAATACAAAGAGGACATGAAGTTGGGGGAAGAAGGGATGAGACACTGGAGATTTGGAAGGACATAGTGGTGGGTGACCAATATACACTGTATAAATGTATGCAACTTTCAAAGAAGAAAAATATATTTTGAAGGAGCCCTAGTCTAGATTTTCTAATTGAACCCTTCCTCTAGACCAGTGATGCTCATATTGTGGGCTGACAGATTGAGAATTGTTTACACCTAGGTTATGGATCAGTTTAAGTTTCTAAGCGCACTACTGTGTGCAGTAGGTATTTTTATCAAATCTCATTTGATGGTTATGATATTCTGCTATATATTCTGATGTGAGCCACCTATGTCTTTGCAAATGGTAGCTTACAGAGACATTGCTCTAGATAATTTCAGAACTCTAACCTCTGCCCATTGCTCTATTCTGTTTCCAACTGCTGAGTTTGCATTTTGGAATGAAGCGCACTTAGTATTACCTGAGCAATCTCAACCCTACATTAACTCCTATGCTTTCAGCTGATGTTATCATGAAAGTCTTCAAGAACACCTAGGGGACTTGTTGACATTTGTAACAATTGACTCATAACCTTCAAATGAACTGACTTCAGCTGCATGTTTGTTTTTTTTATTCTGTCTTTTAGAAACCCATTCACAGCAATGAGAAATTCCCAGAAATGTTCTGTTACTTTCTTTGTAGTGTTAAGTAGCGAGAGTATGTGAGATGGTCTTTGAATATAGATTGCTGGGTTTGCAATGGAGTATGCTACACTACTGCACTTCCAACCAACTTCCCAGAGGGTGTATTTTAGGTTGTATTTTCTCAAGGTCATTAATAACAGATGGGTAAATAGAGCCTTGGAAATAATTTTTGAAAAGTTTCTTGGGTATGATTTATTAGGATTTTATATCTGTAAAAATGTAACTCTTAAAAATGTTTGTTTGATAGATGAGAACACGGACATTGCTGAGAACCTCTATCAGAAAGTTAGAATTCTTTGTTGGGTTATGACAAGCCCTCAAAATCTAGAGAAAAAGGCCAAACATGTCAAAGCTACATGGGCCCAGCGTTGTAATAAAGTATTATTTATGAGTTCAGAAGAAAATCAAGACTTCCCTACTGTGGGATTGAAAACCAAAGAAGGCAGAGAGCAGCTCTACTGGAAAACAATTAAAGCTTTTCAGTATGTGTATGACCATTATTTAGAAGATGCTGATTGGTTTATGAAAGCAGATGATGACACATATGTCATACTGGACAATCTGAGATGGCTTCTATCAAAGTATAACCCTGAACAACCCATTTACTTTGGGAGAAGGTTTAAGCCCTATGTGAAGCAGGGATACATGAGTGGAGGAGCAGGATATGTACTAAGCAAAGAAGCCTTGAGAAGATTTGTAGATGCATTTAAAACAGAGAAATGTACACATAGTTCCTCCATTGAAGACTTAGCCCTGGGAAGGTGCATGGAAATTATAAATGTAGAAGCTGGAGATTCCAGAGACACCACTGGAAAAGAAACTTTCCACCCATTTGTACCAGAACACCACTTAATCAAAGGTTATCTACCGAAAACATTTTGGTACTGGAATTACAACTATTATCCTCCTGTAGAGGTAAGTCTAGAAATTATTATTACTTGTTTTAATGTATACACTGACAGTATAGCAAAGCAAATGAGAGTGGAGGGCCTAGCCAGTCATTTAGTAGACATCTGTTGATACCTTTGTATGCCAGCCACTAGATTATAGAAGTCAATACATGAAGTTCCAGTTTTCTTACATTCTACCCAAAGAGCTACAGAATCAGTACACACACTTAGAAAGATGTGACTTTAGATGATGGCAGGTGGTTCTCAACCTGTGGATGGTGACCCCTTTGGCAAGCCTCTGTCTTCTAGAATATTTACATTGTATTCATAACAGCAGGACAATTTAGTTATGAAGTAGCACTGAAAATAATTTTATGGTTGGGGTCACTACAACACGGAGAACTGGAGAACCACAGCAGTGAAGCTAATCAAGGACACAGTGTGACCTGGAATGGGCTGGGCAGCCATATGGAGGTGACCTGGAACCAAACTTGGGTAAGGCTGGCAAGCCGTGTAAAAATCTAAATAAGGAGCCATATAGTGATCAGGGTGAAAATTAAGGTTCAGAAAGGCCGGGTTCAAATCCTTTTCTTTCACTTCATTGTTGAATGATCTTGATGTACAAAATTTGGCTAATCTTTGGGCCTCAGTTTTTTCATTTGTAAAATGGTGTGATCTGTCTGTCATTAACCTGTAATTACAGTGTATTATAGCCTATGACAGTTTTTAATGATAAGTATGGCTCTAGTTTGTATCTTAATGTGCATTTCTAACAGTTGTGCCTGAATGACGTTGTCTTTTTTGAACTATCTCAATGTATACATCTGACTTTACCAAGTAGAAATCTTGTTGCCACACTTGTCTCAGATATTTTCATCACAACAGTCTTATAGACAGTTGAGGCCAGTGCACCCTTCCAGTCTAGTTCTCTTATCTCTTTCCCTAAGCTACACACTGCCAAGAATGAAATGTTAGTCATTATCATGTGAGCACTCATATTTCCATACATGTTGGTACATGCATCAATAAGTCAGCATTGTTTTGTAGATTTAAAATCAAATTATAGCACTTACATCTTCTTACAAATTTCCACTTTTACACATGATATATATTAACATTAAATTGATATATCTTTCTTCATCTGAGTTCTTTGTGACAATTTAATATATTAATATGCTATGATTAACTTTGCTGCTGATAGGAGAAACCCTATATGCCTATTATAAGCACCAGTACAGTGAATTACTTAATGAATCTAGGATTATAAAACCTTGCTTTTCAGACTCTGTTATTGATTAGTAATGCCTTGAAGCAAGTCAGTAATTCATTATGCTTCCTTTTCTGGCCCTAACATATTAATAGTACACTTCAGTGTACCACTCCAAGCCAGTATTTCCAAATGGTATACAACATTTTCTGTTTGCTATAAGGAAATTTGATATTTTATCTTAGGTTCTGAACCTCTTCCCATATAAAAATATACTCAAATTCACTATTAGAATCATGTAACAGATATACCCAGATACATACAGTATTTCATTAAGAGTGTCAGATATTCCATGCATGTATAGCAGCAGCAAAAGGACACAATGCCTGTCATATTGTAATAGAATATCCTTCCTTCTTTCTAAGAGTAAAAAGAGGGCCCTTTTAACAGTGTGTGCTTTATAGGAACAAAATAAAGTGTCTTCTACTTGAATCATAGTAGCTTTTAAATGGCAAAATGTTGTCTTTATAAAAATGTATTCTATTAGGTTGAAGATTCTAAGACAAAATGCAAGTATTGAAATTGTATAAATCTTATAAAATTTATCAGAAGGTTCTAAAACACACAGAATGGAACCAAATGTTTTAATAATTTTCCCTTTGCAGTGTGAATTACTGTTTTTAAAGAGTTTCTTAATATATATATTTTTCTCTGTAAAAATCACTAAGAATGCAAATTTTGTTGCTGTGTTAGAATTTTGGTTTGTTTTCCTTTGGTCTTTATTCTTTCTTGTGAGAAAGGAGGCCGGCCTTGAACTTGCAGTGGTCCTCAGATCCTGAGTGCTGTGGTTTCAGAGCTGTGCCACTGCACCTGCCTACAAAGTTGTTTAGGTAGCAACTTAAGATGTAAGATAGGTTGGTCAGAATTATGTAGTTCAGAAATGACAAAATGTAGTTTACTATCTATTTCAGGTATTTCTTCTTTTACATTAACTTTATTCTGTCTGAAACAGTGCACAGTTGAGATGGAGAGCTCCGAATTTCTCCGAATTGCTATAGGATCATTTCTTGGACTCTTCTAGTGCAGCTTCATCGTCTGCCATAGCATGGCAGACGGGTCGGGATCTGATTGTAGTGCTGTTGCCTTTTTGGGGATTTGACCCATATTGGTTTGAACCTTTTACCTTTAAGAAGTTTTTAAACCATTAAATGTGTATTACTCTCCCTCTCTTTGCTTCTGAAAGTGTTTTGGCAACTGTGATGTCCCTTTCTTTGCAGATAACTCATTAATTTAATGAAAATGCCCAAGAAGTTTTTAAGAGTCCTTGGTTAAATTTATAGTTTTCCTCAGATTGTTGTAGCTTGTGTTTGTTTTAGATTTACTTTATTTTATGTGTGACTATTTTGCATGTGTGTGTTCCCTGTACCCCAGCAGGTCAGAAGACGGTATTGAATCCCAGAAGTGAAGTTATGGGTGATAGTGAACTACCATGTGTGTAGGTGCTGGGAACTGACCCTGGGTCCTCTGCAAGAGCAACAAGTGCTCTTAACACTAAATATTCTCTCCATCTCCATGTGGCTACATCTTAAATATTCTCCCACATAGTTAGTATATTTGGAACTATCTTATTGGACTTTTTAACTAGCATATATGAAAATGTAGACAGTTTGTTTTCAGTGCTACTGGGCTCGTTCTCTACTGCAGTGTTATATCCTTAGCCCTTTGAGAACTTTTTAAAACCGCTTTGAATCTGCCTGTTGTAACATTGTTATATCTGATGATTTTGCTCCCTTGAAAGTCATACAATCTTCAAGTAACTTGTAGTTACCCACAAGGGGCTACTTTGTTTTCTCTTCAGTAAGTAGATTTTCATTTTTGCTTGTAACATGAGGGCCGGCTTGTTGGGGTTTCTGTCCCACCCAGCATACCCCAAGGAAAATCACACACAGGACTCCATAAGATTATAAACTGATTGGTCAATTAGGTCAGGCTTCTTATTTGTCCTTGTAACTTATATTAATCCATTATCATTATCTATGTTAGCCACACAGCTCAGTACCTTTCTCAGTGTGACAGCTCACATGTTGCCTCTTCGGTGGTCTGGGCAGGAATGGCGGAGGGAGGTTCCTCCTTCCTAGCCTTCTCCTATTCTCATTGCCCCGCCTCTACTTCCTGCCTGGTTGACCCACCTATACTTCCTGCCTGGCCAATCAGCGTTTTATTAAAAATACATGATTGACAGAATACAGACAATTCTCCCGCACCATTTGCTTACTTATTTTATTTGTAATGCTTAAGAACAGTATTTGAGCCATTCACTAAAAACGTCAGACAAATAAAGCCTTATTCTTTATACAACTCCCCCTTTAATTTGAAGAAATCAATAATTTTAAATGGTTAAGCACGAAAAATAAGAAAACACAGTTTTAGTTGAAAGTGTTGTGATGATTCCAGGTTTATTTGGTTTTAAATTCTTGGGAAGGGAGAGAGCTGTTGGCATCTTATACTGTCTGATGGGTTGGGCATCCCTGCCTTCTCTCTCAAGCTTTGATGTTTCAGATTGTAACTGGTGTGAATGTGTGGGATGCGCTACTGTGTCCTTACTAACACTGTCTGCTTCTGGTGTTTTAGGGTCCTGGTTGCTGTTCTGATATTGCAGTTTCTTTTCACTATGTTGATTCGACAACTATGTATGAATTAGAATACCTCGTTTACCATCTTCGTCCATATGGCTACTTATACAGATATCAACCTGCCTTACCTGAGGATATACTAAAAGAAATTAATCAAGCAAACAAAAATGAAGATACAAAAGTAAAATTAAGCAACCCTTGAAAGAAGACCATGAGTGGACTGAGGTCAAATAGTCTACATTGCACTGAAGGACTTCTTCCTTTCTGACAGAATCCTGAAATCCCAGTGAGGAACTGATCGGAAGTGAATATTCCATATAGAATTTTTTTTCCAATGGATGACTATAATCTGAAGCATTTAAAGAGCTGTGAAGTCTGTTAAAATGTGTTTTGATACAGTAATATATAAATATAAATATATATGAAGAATTTGTGTTTTAAATGGTAACAGAAGAGCTAGGAAGGCTCTGTCCTCTGTTCCTGACATGTGTGTTGTTGTCACTAGAGCTGGAGAGGTTCCGTTTGTGATCACTTGCTACACCACACCGTGAGAACACAATGCTGAACAGATCTGCCTTAAAACTAGAAAGAAATACTGTTGCTCAGTATACACTCTGCTCACGTGTATGAGACAAACCAGCCTCCCAATTGCCAAATGAAAACTTTCCTGTGATTGTGACTTATAATTGGCAGTGTTTCCTCAAGAAGAAATAGAGTAAGAATGCCCCCCTAAAGTTCACTAATAAACCACATTTTCCAATTATTCTGGGCCTTGACTACAGTATATACTTAGTTCTATATATAGTCAACCTTGTACCAAGTCCCCATTGTCTCCTTTTTAAATGTCTGACTCTTGAATACCATTTTCACTATTAATGCTTATTTACTCAAAGCATTGACAGCATTCTATAAAACATGCATTTAATAATATTCTGTTCCAAAATTCACCCATTATTGTGAGTAACTTAATTAAATTTAATGCTGTTTGGACAAGCTTTTCTTGTATTGGTACCACTCTCGGGAATTATTAATAACATTGTAAATTGATTATTTTGAAGTCTTTCCAACTATATAATTATTGTTTCTTTTATTTTCATCCTGTGGAGATAGAATTTGTTGTGCCTTTCATAACTTGCTTAAAGCACTTTTAAAGTTAATTTTATGTCTGATGTGCCTGTTAACACTGGCAAAAATTTTTGAATGTAGCTTTTGGTCAGAATTAATTAAAAACACTAGCAAGTAAAGAACACAGACAAACTAAACTGTCATCTATTTTATTTGTAAATACCAACTTCTGTCACGCTAAATTCTCACTTGGAGATGATTGTCGTGCTGTGGTCCTAACAGCAGAGCCCCATTCGAAACTGTGTCAGAAGCAGTGTGGACCGTCCTAGATCCAGGCTGCTAAAGCGCTTCTGAGGGATAGAGAACTTCTCTTTTTGTCGTTAGCAATACTGAGTGTAGAACAGAATATTTTACAGATTTTCTACTAGATTATTTTTAAATTTGAATGACTTACATTTCTTATGATGCTCATTTTGCATGATTATTGTACCACTGACTCTGTAATCTGGGTAAATAATAAATATAAATAATTTATATTTATTATGCCAAAACCATAACCTCTATAGATGATATATTTGAAGGGGTGGCTATTTCCTTGGCTAGTTATGGATCACTCTGTCCACATGATGAAAATCAAACCAACTACAAATTAATTTGGTTTGGGCTGTTGGCACAGTAGTGCCATCAGCCGATACCCTAGGCCCTCTGCTGTGTCCTTGAGCAGCTCTTTACCTGTGTTCCATGTGTGTCACTCTTCCCTTAACATTTGCTCATGAGAAGTGAATGCTTGGTGGATCCTGAGCTGCAGAGTTAAGAAGCCTGGCTTTTAAGTTCCTCCTCCATCACTGTTTGTGTAACCTTGAACAATTTACTTAATCTCTCTGTGCCTCAATTTCCTCATCTAAAAATTAGGGATAATGATACTACCTACCTCACAGGATATTAATGAGAATTATAGAAATGAATAGATATAAGGTTATTAGAACATTATCTGGCCCAGAATAGGGCATGGTTTTAAGAATAAGCTTTTACTCTGTTATCTTGGAGTATAAATAATTCGATTTAGGTAAATGAGATGATCAAATCAGATTTGAAGGAAATATTTACGCATTTCTTAAAATAACATATAGTATCCATCTAGTGCCTGCTGTGTGCCAGGTACTGCACTATTCTGTGCATTTATGTTAACTTCAAGATGGGTGTTAGGCCCTGTTGTAGATGAGGAAACTAAGGCTCAAAGAATTCAGATGTTTCGACTCTCACAGTGATAGTAAGAAGGCTGGGATTTATGATCCAGACCTGTGTGTGGTTTGTATCAGCTCTAGGCTTAGTTTTATATATATAAACATACATGTTCATATATGTACATATACATATGTGTATATGCATATGCATACATATACATACGTGTATGTATGTAATGAGATGTGTATACACACAGACATATATGAATACTACATAACATCTGGTACTTTTAGCCAATAATAGTCCAAGTAGTCAGACAACATAATTGGTATAGTGATTCTTAAATTGTGATTCTCACACCATTACCTGGAGTTTGAGATGGAGATCTCAAGTGTTGATTTTGAGCATGAGGCCCTGGAGTATGCGTTCATAACCAGATCCCTTCTAATGAGAGTTACTAAATTAGCGCTGCTGGTAGCATGTTGTGGCTCTTCACCCTGCCCAGAGCGCTTAAGTTATAAACTCCAGGATAGGGGGTAGCAGTTCCATTTAACTCCTCAAATTAGTCTTACTAATCCTGTGTTGGGAACCATTACCTGTTTACCTACATGATTTTGGTGCAAATAGTCTTTGAAACACACTCAGGATTTCTGCCCAGGACAGAGGCATTTTTCAAAGACTAAAACATGTCTAAATCAGTGTAGTTCAGGACCATACTATATTAAAGGTAAAATGCTAGAGAGTTTAAAGGGCCCATGCATCATTGGTTTCGGCAAAATTCCTAATTTTCCTATAGTGACTCTTATCAGGACCCTCAAAAGCTGTAATTCTCCCAAGTTTAGTCATTTTGCACTAAGCAGAAAGGGTTCAATAAGTACTAATATGTACATAGGGATTCATTAAAACATATGTAAATGAATATCATGAGAAATGTCCACTAGTTGCTAAAAAATTTCAGTAGAAATAGAAAATGCTACTTTATAATATGCCAAGAATTTTCTGCTAATATACCATCAGCTTAAGTTTTGTCACTTTCAAAAATCGTTTGCAAAATTTTTCTCCCAAGTATATGGTAGAGCACATTAAACAAGATTTTAGGGAATAATGATTTATTTGCCATCTTTTAGATTAAGGTCTCTGTCATGTGAAAAATTGATTGCAGTGTGGTTTCAAGGCATAAGATTTAATAAAGTCTTATGTTCTCTTAGTAATATGTTTGTTTTTCTAGTGGGAATTCATAGACACAAAGCAGGTTTTTATCCCACTTGAACTCTTGAACATTGACTGTTGAACATATCTAAATTTCAGAGGTCAGTTTGCTACTACAAAGGATGACAAAATAAATCACAGACCAGTTCATCCTGTTTTGAGTTGTGGTGATTGGGTCTGAGCATTAAGTTTGCTGACTGGTTATTTTCATAGTTGTTTCTTGAGTTTGAATTGTTTTACTCTCTCATCCTGTCAGACTGCATTGCTGCAGCAAGGCCCTGTTGTACTTGAAAGACATCCTCACTTGGTTTGTCAGCTCCTACCTATCTGTTTCCTTGCACTCTCGGTTCATGAGGTCATTTTTCTGTATTTGATATTTCCTTTATGCTTAACCTCTGCTTTAGCTCCTTTTAATGCTGTCTCCTTGTGGTTGATTTGGGTGACCAGAACGCCTATCATACATTAAGGTTTCCCATGGGACTAAAAATACAACAGTAGTCTGTTGGCTCTCAGGCTACTTGCCCTAATTGACCGTGTACAACCTCAAACAATTCTACATCAGTAATTAAAGGAAGCAAAGTTATTTACCCCTCCTGAAAGAAAAGAATAAGAAATACATTGACTTCATTTCACTTGAGTTGTATTAGGCCTGCTAGAAACATACACGGGAAATGTGGTAGACAAGCTGTGTGGTATATTTCACACTAACCTCTGTTGATTAAAGATGACTTACGGTTATATATCAAGTTGTATTGAAATCTTAACAGCGACTGAAACGAGAACTTCATAGAGTCTCTTTAGAGAAACAGCATTAGAGTTGAATGTGCTTCGTTTAAACTCCCTTACCTCCTAAGTTTTCGGTTACATTTGTTAAGTGTGAGGAACTTTGCAGGGCGCTATTAGATGAGTGATCTACGTGAAGTGTAGTATTGGAGGGGAACTAACCTCACTGCTGAGCAGTGTGTTGTACTATACATTGAATGTTTGTGTTCTGGAATTTAAAAATTATTTAAAGTAATAGTGTCAATGAAGGGTTTAAAAATGTCTGGTGACTTGCTTATTTTAAGTAATCACCATTAGTCAGAAAAATGTATTTTTAAATGTTTTTTAAAGTGCCTTTTGAGAATTTTTAAACAATGGATTCAAACAACTGCATAAAATAAATGACCATGTTCAAATTCGCTCCATCTATGTGTGTTTAACTGATAGGAGGGGTGATATTATTTATGGATAGTTTTGGAGATTCTTCTATCAAAGCTTTCCTGTGTGTATAAGCTTTCACAGTTCTAGAATATATATTATGTAAAGCAACAAAGTGTTCCACATGTGGCTTAGAATAACGGACCTTTAAAATTAGAATATCTACTTTCTACATTCCTGGAGAGAAGGAAAGTGGGGAGGGAGGAAGGGGAGAGCTGAGAGCCAGCAGGACAGGAGAGGACAAAGATCACTTTCCTGTTTGTTAATTATTTTTATCTTTCATGTACACTGGGGAATTCATTTATTCAGTAAATATTTACACCAAGCTTCAGCTAGAAATACAGTGGCAAGCAGAACACACAGGTTCCTGTTCTTCAGTTCTCATTCTTGAGCTAGGAAAAAAGTCAGTAGAGGAAAATGGTATTAGGAGAACAAAGACAGATTTAAAAAAAGCAGTTTCTGAATGGTGTCTCAAAGAGCTCTGAGGAAGTAACTCCAACAGGAATGACAGACACTTTGTGAGTTTCTCAGTTGCCTATGACGTTCGTTGTTCTTGGTATATAAAAATTGGCTGCCGTCTTTGAGCATGCTTTGGACACATGTGCAAGCTCACTGAGGTGTGAGGGTACGCCAGAATACTTGGTGTTTGTTGTCTGAATTAATCTGGTACTCGGGTCTACTAATACGCAGTTGGTCTGCAATATTTAGGATACAAATCAAGATTGACTTAGTACTCTTTCTAGGCAAGTGGTCCAGATGTTCATGGGGCCCTTGAGTCTAACCAGTGTGACCCAGTTATTACAACCTGCTCCCCATATGCTCATTATTAGCATCCATACCGGCATATGTGGCAGCAGCTTTGGAAAGGTAAAGAGAGATACATGCTACCTCATACTGTGTTTATAACGATTTACTCAGATGCCAAAATGTTGTGTTGGAGAAGGTGTGGAGTAAAGGGAACACTCCATTGGGAGTGCAAACTTGTACAACTACTTCGGAAATCAATATGGCAGTTTCTCAGAAAATTCGAAATCAATCTACATCAAGATCCAACTATACCAATCTTGGGCATATACCCAAAGGATGTTCAGTTATACCACAAGAACACTTGCTCAACTATATTCATAGCAGCATTATTCTTAATAGCCAGACTCTGCAAACAGCCTAGATGCCCTTCAGCCAAAGCATGGATAAGGAAAATGTGGTCCATTACATAATAGAGTATTACTTAGCTCTAAAAACAATGACCTCATGAAATTTGCAGGCAAGTGAACTAGAAAAAAATTCTGAGGTAAACCAGACCCAGAAAGACAAACATGGTATGTACTCACTTATAGGTGGATATTAGGAGTAAAGTATAGAATAACCAACCTACAATCCACAGCCTCAGAGAGACTAGATAACAAGGAGGGCCCAAAGAGGGATGTGTGGATTTCCCTGGGAAGGGAAAATAGAAGAGATCTCCTGGGTAAACTGGGGAGAGGGAGGATGGAGGCATGGAAATGTGAGGGAGGAGATGTGTTGGGGTAGAATGGAGGAGGAAAGTAACAAAAGAGACATTGATGGGGGAGCCATTTCAGAGTTAGGGAGAAATCTGGTACCAATGAAACCCCCAGGAATCCACAAGGATGACCCCTGATAAAACTAGCAATCGTGCAGAGGGTGCCTGAAGTGGCCTTCTACTGTAGTCAGATTGGTGATGTCTCTAATTGTCACCAGAGGTAGTCTATCAAGTAACTTATGGAAGCAGATACAGATATCTGAGTACTGGGCTGAGCTCCTGGAGAAAGGGTTGTGGGGCAGTTGTGTCTCATGGTCTCCTTGCAAGGCTCCTAGCAGTGAGATCAGGGCCTGTCCCTGATGCTTAGCTGGCTAATGGAAACCTCTTCCCCATGCTGGATTACCTTGCCTGGCCTTGATACAAGGGGAGGAGCTCTGTTCTGCTTCAGCAGTATGTGCCGTTGTTGTTCAAGCCCGAGGAAGGCCTGCCCCTGTCTGAATGGAGATGGAGGAGTGGAAGGGAAGGGGCATAGATGGGAAGCAGGGTAGGGAGCCAGGAAGAGCAGAGGGAGGGGAAACTGCAGTCAGTGTGTAAAATAAATGGGAAAATGTTATTTAAATGAAATAAAAATATGATGCTAATTTTGTCATTTTAAGGATTTATATGAATACATACAGATTTTCTGTTAAACTTCCCAGAAGTAGAACCTTATAGTACTAGAAAAAATACAAAACTACTGAATATATCTTACTGAAAATTACTGAGTAATTTTCCTATTGCTGTGGCCAAGGCAACCTATAAAGAAAGTATGTAATTGGGCTTGTAGTCTCAGCGGGTTAGAGTCCTAGATGGTGGAACAAAGGCATGGTAGCAGGAACCCCTGAGTCCTCGCATCTTAAGGAAGCAGAGAGCACACTAGGAATATAGACATCTTTTGAAACCTCAAAGCCCAACCCCATGACATATCTCTGCCAACAAGACCATACCTCCTAGTCCCTCCCAAACAGTTTCACTAACTGGGGCCCAAATATTGAGACATGAGCCAATGGGGGGTCATGCTTGTCAAACTTCTCCAGCTGGTTAAAGAGTGCATGATGGCAGAGCAAAAACATGGTGACAGGAACAGTTGAAAACTCACATCTTCATCCACAACAATGAGCAGAGAGAATGAGCTCTAGGAATCTTACAGGAGTCTTGACATCTCAGAACCCACCTCCAGTTACACACCTCCTCCAACAAGGCCACACCTTCCTAATCCTTCTCTAGCAGTTCCGCCAACTGGGAACCAAGTATTTGAACATAGGAGCTATGAAGGTCATTCTCATTCAAGCCACTGCAAGTATGGTTATGGCTGTTTTAGTAATTCCATTTCTCTTTAAAATAATAAAATTCTAGCTTCTTTCCCCCTGAGTTTAAACAGCTTTCTCAGTGAGGTGAAAGTATGTGTTTAGAATAATGGACCAGAGATGACTTCTGACTTACAGAGTAACTTTTAGAAACTTGTTTGTCTAGTTGAATTTCCCTGCCCTTTGCCTTTTGATTTCTGCTTCTTCAAACCTCTCCCCCTGTCCCCATCTCCACTGGTACCCCAGATGTCTTCTCATTGCTAGCATTATAACTTCTTCCCATTTCTTATCAGCAGGATTATTTTGAAAATTAGTTTTGAAATTATATCTTATTAGGTAGTTAAATGAGAAATGTAATTAAGCAACTTTGCTATCTGTCACTGAAATAAGACTGAGGATACATGCTAACATGATCTAGAGACTTTTTCTTACCTACAGAAATGTTTCTAAAACCCACTTAGTGAATATATGTACATATGTATACTTAAGTTCTTACTACACAGTAAGATCAACTTCATTCAAAACTACAGTTGATACCATTTTCTTTGGCCAAACGGGCACTTGAGATGTTGACTGGCACTGTTTAAAGGAGCTCTAAGGAACACATCAGACATGCTTGCCCACTTGTTTGAAACAATGAGGCAGAATATTCTCTGGTTTGCTGGAGGTGACGTTCACATCACAGTGGAAATAGTGATTGGTGTCGTGTAACAGATGTCTCGGGAGGATGACACTCCTTGTCATTGCCAACAGTCTTTGACATCCAAAAATTCAAATCCTGTTAGTTTGAGAAGCAGCTGTTTCCCAGCTGAATGGAAGCAGGGCTAGCTCCTTCAGACAGGGTGGGAGGGTAGCAAGAAGCCCACAGTTGTCTCCTGGTTCTTACAGAGGGCCTTGTACCTGATTTAGTCTAAGGCAGACTGAAGAGTATAGACAGGTGGCATTGGGAAGAAATGTGTGCAATGTCTCAAAAAAAAAAAGCAGATTTGAAATCCAGTTCACCTTATAGTCAGTGGTTTCAAGGACCTGTATATTGGTTTCATTGGTTCAGATACATTTCTTTTAATTAGCACATTGCCATCTTTCTGAAATGCCTGGACCTCTGACATCATGGAGCAAGTTAAGTTTAATCTTAAAGATTTGTGGAAATTGTCAAATAATAACTAAAAAAGGAGAGAATATTTGTTTCCCAAACTGAAACGTCTCTTGGTATAAAGAAAAAAAACTACACATGCACTGTAATCTACCTCGGTTGGGAGAGAAACACCTTTGTAGACAAGTACGGTATTCATCTCTAATATTAAAATAATCCTCTCTCTCACAACTTCATTGCTGTATTATCTCATGTTTTTGCAGTAGAGATTGAACCTTGGACCTGCCACCTGTAGTTCTGCCATTGAACAATATCCCCAAACCATCTCTTTAAAATATGAGATGGGGGTCTCCCTAAGTTGACCAGGATGTATGTGTGTGTGTGTGTGTAATGTATGTATATTATAAATATTATATGAATATCCATTATATAATCTATATTTTTAAATATCCACACTGTAGTCTTGACAGAGTTTAAATTTGTGCTCATCCTGCCTCTGTCTCCTGATAGCTGGAATTACAAGTTTGTGGCACCAGGCCCAGATCCATTGCCACCTCTTGAATCACAGAGTACTTGAGAATGTTGTGATCCTCCACAGTCTGATTCTACCGTGTCATTCCCTTACTGTTTATTGATACTTATATTATTTACTAGTATGGGAGGTCCTTCTGTCTCTGTGTTGCTTTTATTGGCTAATGAATAAAGAAACTGCCTTGTCCTGTTGATAGGGCAGAACTTAGGTAGGCAAAAAAAAAAAAAGAAAAGAAAACTAAACTGAATGCTGGGAAGAAGAAGAGCAGAGTCAGAGGGAGCCATCATGGAGTCACCACTGGGGATAGACACGCTGAAACTTTGCTGGTAGGCCACAGCCTCATGGTGATGCACAGATTAATGGAGATGGGTTAAATTAAGATGTAAGAGTTAGCCAGTAAGAAGCTAGAGCTAATGGGCCAGGCAGTGATTTAATTAATACAGTTTCTGTGTGATTATTTCAGGTCTAAGCTAGCCGGGTGGCCAGGACGAACATGCGGGCCCTCCTCCTTACAACAGTTTACTGATACCCAAATATTTAACTCTGCACACAAGTTCAGCCCCTAATCAAACATTTTAACCAATATTTGAGTACATACTTCAAGTAAAGCATCAAACTGTATAACAGACAAATGATTTCTTTTGTTGTTGGTCTCAGAGAACTCATTTTCTATGAGGTATAAAATAAAAAAAAATGTAAAGGTAGTTATATGCATTAGGATTATGCATCCAGGCAGCGAGTATTGTTAGCTACTTTACACTGTAGTATTCTACTGGATGATACTTTTTAATCATAATCCTAGTAGCAGATATAAACTGTTTGTAGATGAAGTAATTTATCCAAGACTGTATGGATGAGAAGTAGCAGGATCAACATTTCAACATGTCAATGAAATAGGTCATTAATCACTACTATATACTGTAAGGTTTAATAAAGGAACAGCAGAAAAAGAGCTACTGGTCAGTTGGGTGTTTTGTTTTATTTTTTCCTGGTAAGTTCTATTCAATGAATGTCCACCTATATTATCTGGATTTTCTTTAATGGATCTGATCTCTTCCATAAAGTCATCCTAGACCAACACAGAAATAATTTTTCCTTCTCAGCCATATTCTATAGTACTGCTCTTCAAATGGTCCAGTGGTGGATGGAAATAATTTTGTCCATTTTTATTTCATTGTACTTTATGTATGTGCATATTTATGGTTACATAGGTTTTGATATAATATTGATACATTAGTACTTAGAAAGTCAAGATACATGATCAAAAACACTTTACTAATAAAGTATCTCATCAAAATTTCAGTCTTGCCAAAACTAGAGTCATCTCCTGGTACAGCATTTGTCCTGGTGGGCTAGAGTTCTCAGAGAGGATCTTCTGGTCTGGATGTACTGACAGGAGCAGCCATTGCCTGTCTTAGTGCTCAGGGCAGAAATGTGCCTTACTTCACACATTAGAGGATTGGTACCTACTTAATCATATTCCAAATCCTTTAAAAGTGAAAGAAATTCACTCTTAGTTCTGTCAAGCTTAGTTGTATTGTCAATATTGTCCCTCACAAATGATCTTACTGAATAGTTTATAAGTCCTTCTGAGGTGATCTCTTTAAAGTAAATCCTTTCAAGATGACCACAGAATGCAGAAGAGAAAGTTTGTATAACTATTACAAACAACTGAGCAGAAACCCACAAGCTAAGTAACCTAAGAAAGAGCAGGGAGTCATAGAATCTTTGGGTTCTTCATCCATTGATAGTGGAGCATCTTGAAAATTCACTGAGAGACCAGGACTTTTCTCTATTGGATGCCTCAGTTGAGGATGATACTTAAGACTCTCGGGGACCAGAAAGCACTTGAGAAAGGAGAACAGAAAGAACAGATGCGGCACAAGAGAAGACAGAGCCAGTGTAAGAAAGACGCCTTGAGCAGCATCCGCAGAGTACCCCTGCCCAGATCCAGCCGTAAGTGTGAAGACTCAGTGTGGTACTCGCCTGTTCATACCATAGCCACACACTGCCAAGAAAGCTTTAGGCTTATGAAGCCCCCAGAATCTACATGCCTGGAAAGGGGGTTCTACTCCTCTCCATAAACCCATCAGCCCATACCAGCTGTCAAGAGCAAGAAGCGATGTCTGTCAAAGAAATCCTTTCTTTTAAAATGTTTAAAATTCTTTCCTGTTTTTTTGTTATTTTTCCAAAAACACAGAAAAGTACAAATCAGGAAATTCACTACCACCCAAAAATAAACTGTTACCCTTTACATATTCCCTGGGAACTTTTTGGGGGGGGACGAGGGGAAGCAGTAAATCCACTTAGTAAGAGATGAGATCAACTACTTATCAAAAATTAAACATTAAGGGTCAAGGATTAAAATTCAAGAAACAGAACTCTAAATTCTACTGTCTGAAACCAGTTTCAGAGTCTACTGTGCATATGTAACAATAGACCAGCAGCCTAAAAGTGTAGTTAACACTATTTTAATATTATGCATATATTTAAAATAGAGTTCTTGAGAATCTGCAGATCGACCTAGCGTGAGGGTGGCCTGGGATCTAAGTTACAACAAAGTCATCACTTCTGTGGCAGGAAGGGGTAGAAGGAGAACTAGCAGACCAACTTTAGGGCTCTCTGTAACAATGCCCAGTGCTAAAACAAAACCTACCCCATTTTCATGGTGCCTGGGCAAAGTCAAACTGGATCCTAAATTTAAAGGCAAGTGAGAAAAGTCAGGGAATACGGCTATGAAAACTGGTGGCACCTCTTAAAAGCAGAGGAGTAGACAAAGACTAGAAGGGTGTGTCCTGGTTATCCCATTATTTCAATACAAAATTAAGATAACAGAATGTGGTGATACACCTTGGTTTCTAAAAATCAAAAACAAAACTTACAAGTGAGAAAATGGAAAATGGAAGGGGAATTCCACTGAGCTTTCAAAAGTCAGAAATTTTGTGAAATGCATCCCTCAAGAAATAGGAACAGAATATGCCAAATATGGTCATAACATTACCAAAATAACTAGAAATATAGCCTGTTAACTATTAAAATGCAAATGCGAAGATAACACAGGTCATGGAACAAAAGAGAATTTAGGATGGAAAGTTAGGACAACGGAAGCACAAGACATGCCCAAATGCGTCCGCGCACCCTTCCACGTGCATAGGATAGCATTAGGACTGGAAGGGGACTCGTCATGCTATGGTTTGAATTTTTTTCAAAAATCTTGCACATGTCTTTGATAGTAGAGATTGTCTACGGGAGGAAAGGAGCTCCTGCCCCTCAGTCATGGGTGCTGTAGCTGCCAGTGGTGAAGGAGAACCACAAGACACCCTCGAGCAGCATCTCAGGTACCCAGGAAGAGGAGAGCTCTCAGCGCTGTCAGAGGTTCCTTGTTTGTCCTGCTGTGAGGCTAGGAAGATGACAGTGGGCTGGGGAGATAAGGGTCACCATGAAGCCAGCGATGGTCAGATCATCCAGTGACCAAGAGCCTTCTCCTGTCATCCTTCCTTCCATCTGCCCTGAGGACAAAGGTGCTTGGAGCTGCTGTTAATTCTCTAAGCCTTGGAGCCCTGGATTATTCTCATATCTTGAATCACATCTGCTCTGGCTTAGTTCTTCCTTTGTCTTTCACTGAGATAGAAGACAATGAATGAGCCCTTCTCCGTATTAAAAACAAAAACAATCAAAATCCCTGCTATTATCTATAGATTAAAGATGTACAAACTACTTATTTTGAAAATCCAGAAACAGTCCCAGAGACACTAAGCTTATCAAGATAGCAATTCATGCCACATATGGCAACAGCGTATTCAGGTCAGTGGTCTTTACACTGAATGGCATTTTCATTTTTCCTGAACAACCTGACCTGTACATATAACTAAGAGATAAAATCCAAATATATTTAGTCTGCATTTTCCTTCCACTTGTAAACATATTGCAGGTACCAGAATCGTTTCCAAACACTGTTTTGACTGAGAATTTACGTTTTTTTCTCTGTAATCATCAGACTGTATAGTTCAGGAACTAATTGATCCATTTGGCTAGTAACAAAATTGAAGCTGAAATAATCTGGGCTTTAACTCTGTTGTGATTCAATAGTGTTCTTATTTGGAAATAATTTCACTGAGATAATTAGCTAAGAATCTTAAGATGAGCTAATTTTGATGTCCTTCAAGAGATAGGAGAAGGTCATCTGGGCAGAGAGTCAAGACTGAAGATGAGATCCCACAAGCTAAGGAATGCGAGGAGCCACTGATGCCAGAAGAGACGGGAATTCTATCTAGAGCTTTTGGAGAGAATGTGGCCATGCCAACACATTAATTTCATGTCTGCAAATTCCAGAACTGTGAGCAAATAAGTTCCTGTCATTTTAAGTCTCTAGAGTTTGCAGTAATGTTTTCACAGCAGCCCAAAATAAACAGTGCTTATTGCAAAAGCACTGGAAAGCAGTCCTTGAGGGTTCCGTTTGAGGCATCTGACTCCCAAGCCCTTGGGAGTTACAAAGAACAAGCTGTGCGGCGACTGCCCTTTCTGGCTGCCTCTGTTCAGCCTGGAAACCCGACTTGCCGATTCTCAGACACGTGTCCTGTCAGAAGTTCTGTTCAATCGCCATTCGGCACACTGCACTGGGTCTACTGTGAACTTCCCTTGCTAGCACTGATAGAAAAACAACCAAGTGACTAGTTTTTACATTACATAGAGGGTTTGCTGTGCCTAGTGTGAACAGGATTTTGTGTGATAAATAATACAGATTATATTTTTTGAGCATAGAAATAGATGATGAGAGACCCTGTCACTCTAAGAAAAGTTTTGAAGCTGGTGTATAGTCCCTACTTTATTCTCTGCCACATTTATGGAACCACCTAGTACAAACACTTTTCTTATAGGTGCAATGACCCCTCAAACAGGTTTTCTACTCCAGAAAATGTGGATTGAACTTCCACATACCACACCACCAGACAAAAATCCTTGCAATTATGTTAAGAGAATATAGACCAGAAGAGGGAAAGAAGGTAAGACCCTGTATCTGAGGACCCCACACACTCTAGACATTTGGAGGAAACCTCCTTCCTGAGGATTAACTCCCATAGCAACAGAGGGTGCTATCCAAGCTGCCAAGGCAAAAAAAAAAAAAAAAATCAATCAATAGTCCTACCCAGCTTTTAAGTCCACGATCCACAACAATGACCAGCCATGCAAGATATCCCCAGTGCTGCTTATTTATTGAGGGTAATGAACATTTGTCTAATGGGATTTAGAGCCACTCAACTGAGGGAATTTGTATCTGGCACTGCAAACCTAGATAACTACCCAAGGCTGAAGAACTCATGGGCCCTAGAGGAGAAACTACTGGTATTTTTCTAAATCAATGTAACTTCTGACTGTATCATAATCACACCCACAGGTAAGTGCTGTCCGCACCCCTCATCAGAGAGGCTTCTTTTTGCAGCAGTTGAAACCGCTGCAGAGAGTCTCAGCTAGCCAGAATGCAAAGAACAAGTGGGCATAAGCTGCCCATCCCCAGCTAGTACATCTACAATACATCCGTAGGGGATGTATGTAGATGTAGGGCCTAAGGCTCAGGGAAAATGGCAAAGGGTGGTGGGGTGGGCAGAGAGATCATAAGAACCAGAAGACCCGAAGCCTGCGGCAGCATAGTGCCTTCTAGACCCAACAGAGAAGTTGCACCCATGACCCTCAACAAAATGGCTGCCTAAATGAGACCCGAGCACTGATAATCTCAGTCAATGTTCCAACAGGGATGGCAGAAGCTTCACAAGGCCCCACTCCCAGATTGGCATGAGCCATATGGTGACCATCGCTGTTTGACAAAGTTCATGTATTTCGACATGGCGGACCACACTTCTCCAGCACCTTGTTCCTTTCATTTTTATTGATTCTCGCTATTAATGCCTTTCCCTTTGGGAAATTTTTTGCAGGCCTTGGTAAAGGATAAAAATGTGTACAATGGTAAACCTCTAAACAAAATAATTCTTTGGAAAAAAAAAACCATACCGCCTTGGAACTAGGAATTCCATTGTGCCCGCCTAATTACACCAAGAACAGGAATGTTGGAGATTTACTAGACACACCTGATTCCAAGGATGAAATGCCTACAGTCCAGATCCAGAGCCTGAGGCCATTAAAGGTAAGAGTTCAGTTAACAAATCAGAATGGTCCAGTATAATGGGAAAAGAGTAAGACATCAGGACCTTCCCTTGTGGGAGCATAAGAGGGGAACAGGCACATAAGTAAACCAAAAAACTTCTCCCCAGAAGTCCTTTTCCCAGGGTCATTTGGATAAGGGTGTCCATTCCCTGGGAGCTTGAGAAAAGTTCCTTGCTTGGTAAAGCAGCCATTCTTTCATCTCCAGTTAGAGGAACTTGTGGCCCTTCATTAACTGGTGCCTACTGTCAAGGTCAATGCTATTCATCAATTTCTGATCTCAAATTACACCCAGCTCACACACCCCTTGTCTCCTATTTAATCCTCTGTGCAACTTTACAGTATAAAAGGTCTAATCTTTTCTCAGTTAAATGATTTTGGCTGTCAACATGATTCTCCCTCAGATCCTGTGTCTTCTCCTTCTCCCCACCCCTTCACCCTGGCTTACTCTACATGTCCTCTTTGGACCTGAACAATCTGCTGAAGCCGGTCTCTGCCTGAAGATGAAGAACTATGGGCAATCAGGAAATGCTAAAAGAGGGAGAGTCAGTTCTCTCTAGGGATGAGCCCCCTTATAGGTTTGCTAATTTCAAGTGGTCAGCCCTAAATACATGTACATTGGAGCAGCACAAGATCGACTCTAGGTTGTACACATCTTTTGATGTGGGATTCCCCTCTGTATGCTGTGAATACCATTGTGGGGTGGGACAATTCTGTATTCTGTCAATTATGTTTTAAATAAATGCTGATTGGCAAGTAGCCAGGCAGGAAGTAGAGGTGGGACAACTAGACAGGAAGTAGATGTGGGGCAATGAGAACAGGAGTATTCTGGGAAGAAGGAAACTCTTTCTGCAGTCCTATGCAGACACCAAAGAAGCAGAATGTGACCTGCCCCACTGAAAAAGGTACTGAGTCATGTGGCTAACATAGAGAAGAATAATGGGTTAATATAAGTTATAAGAGCTAACAAGAAGCCTGAGCTAGTGGGCCAGTCAGTTTTATAACTTATGGAAACCTCTCTGTGTGATTTTCTCTGGGACTATATGGCTAGGGGACCAGGCGGGACAAAAAACTCAACAAGCAGGCCCTAATGTTACACCATTGGCTAATAAAGAAATTGCCTTGATCCCATGAAAGGGTAGAATACAGCTAGGAGGGGAAAACTAAGCTGGGAGAAAGGAGGCAGAGTCAGAGAGAAGCCATGTAGCCCCACCAGAGACAGATGCTGGAACTTTACCTGGTAAGCCACAGCCACGTGGCAATTCACAGATTAATAGAAATGGGTTAAATTAATATGTAAGAGTTAGCCAATAAGAAGCTAGAGCTAATGGGCCAAGCAGTGATTTAATTAATACTGTTTCTATGTGGTTATTTCGGGGTTGAGCAGCCGGTAACAAACAAGCAGGAGTCTGGGCAGCCGGGAACAAGGAACAAACGAACAAGTGGCCTCATGCAACAATACGTAAAAATAATTGTTAGAGGAAAAACAGATCGTGAACCTTGGGTGGTTGTGAACCTTGGGCAGTGGAAAAGGAAGGGAGACAGGTGGAACTCACATAAATTCAGTGAATTTATGCATGAGATTTTCAAAAACATTTTTATGTCTTTCTCCATTATAAGTAGGCATTTGATTTTGGGTATTTATATGTTCCCCTCTCCTCTAAATTTATTTACTTACATGGAGTAAAATAGGAAAAGATTTTTAAAAATGGCTACTCAAAAAACTATACTACTCAGTTTTTCAAAATGCATTTTAAAACACTAATATCATATATGACATTTATCTTTTAAGCACATATGAGAACTGTATTCTGCTGTTTCCCTGCCCATCTCATCTGTAATACCACATTGTTTTCAGACTCTTAACAATTCTCAAAAAAAATTGTAAGATAATATACTCTATGCCACATACATAACATTCCCCTTAAGTTTCTCCAGAATCATCACTGAAAGAAGCACCCTTCAGGTGTTGACCTGAGCGAGTTCCAGCGCCATATGGGCCCAGACAGAGGGTGCCTTCTCACCTAGCTCTCAGGCTGTCCTCCCAGGGACAGCTACACAGAAGGCATGCCATCTTCTGTGGGTGTCTTCATCTTATACCTTGCTTGGCTCTGGGGAAAAACCATCTTTGTCCCATGTTGTGTGATATTTTGTTTGTGTCCTGACAAATGAAGTTTGACTGGCGATCAGAGGGTGGAGCTAGCCACTAGTTAACCATAGAGGCCAGACAGTGGTGACACACACCTTTAATCCCAGCATTTGGGAGGAGGAAGCAGGAAGATCAGGAGTCCAAGGCCACCCTCGGCTATATGAAATTGAACCAGTCTAAAAGAGAAACAAAGCCAGGGAGAGGTAGCTCACACCTTTGATCCCAGAGGTTGGGATCTCAGGCATTTGATCCCAGTACTTGGGAGACTCACACCTTTAATCCCAGCACTAGGGAGGTGGAGACAGAAATATAAGGTAGGTAGTGATAGGATCTTGCTCCCATTCAGTCTGAGGATTCATAGCGACATGATCTCCCCATTTCAGTCTGAGGATTGGCAGAGCCAGGACCTACCTCCCTGTACCCCACCTTCAGTCTGAGGATTTGCAGGGACAGGATCTCACCTATTTGGTCTGAGATTGTACAGAGGTAAGAAGTCTCTGGTGGCTGGGTCTTCTGCTTCTCTGTTCTTTCAGCTTTCGCCCTAATATTCGACTCTGGGCTTTTATTGCTAAATAGATACACGTTTCAGTCCCTTTCCACCTCAGGATAGCTACAAGTTCCCAACAGTTCCAGTGAGTGAAAAAAACGAGTCCAGAGACTCCCTTACGAGAGTCATCAAGCATCCTGCACCAGGCAGGCTATTGGCTTTCCTTGCCAGCTATTTCTAGGGCACCAGAAGTGGCTTTACTGTCTCACTACGGAAACAGCTGAGGCACCACATCTTCAGATCCTGGGTTAATTGACCTCTGAGAGCACGACAAGATGTCCTCTTATTCCAGCCTCCAGATCGCTAGCTACACCCTCCTTCCTGCTGAAGATCTGAGCTCACCCTGGGACATCAACAGTGAAAATATTTGCTATTTCAGAAAACTGTGGTCTGCAGTTTGGATTTATGTTCCTTATGGGGAAAAGTCTCCGAACGAACCAATAGTATTAAAGTGTGAGGCCACAGCCAGACGTAGATGAGACCATGTCAAGCTCTGCCCCGTTTCCTCTTTGCTTTCACTGAACTGAGAGTTTCAAACATCTTGGGATCAAACCTCTACTATGTCAGTCAGTCTTGATCTCACTTACATTGTGTGTGTGTGTGTGTGTGTGTGTGTGTGTGTGTGTGTGTGTGGTTTTTTTTTAATATTAAACTTCTAGGAGATGGATAGCTTTTGGGAGATAGTTCAGTCAGTAAAGGTGTTATTATTTTGCTGACCTTCCCTGACACCTGGATACCCTGTCCCTTTAAGAGACAAGCTCCACCCACTCCCAACCTCCCTTCCTTCTGCCAAGGCAGGTGGATCCCTGCCTGCCTCCTCTCCAGCCTGCTCTCTCTCTTCCTGTCCCTCCTTTTTTTTTGTATTTTTTTTCAAAGTTTATTAAATTATGAAAGTTTCCATTTCCGCCCCTCCTCCCAACACCCTCCCACTCCCCCTCTCCCCCTCCTCCTCCCTCTCCATCCCTAAGATCAGTCAGGGCTTCCAGCCCTGTGGGAAGTTCAAGTTCCTCCCCACTCCTTCTAGGTCCCGGAAGGTGAGTATCCGAACAGACTGGATCCCAAAAATCCAGTATATGCAGAGGAAACAAGTCCCAGTGTCATTGTCAGTGGCTTTTCAGAAAGGCTCCGGGCCAGCCACATTCAGAGAATCCGGCCACATTCAGAAAATCTGGTTGGATCACATGCTCATTCAGTCCCAGTCCAACTGGCCTTGGTGAACTCTCATTAGATCAGTCCCCTCTTCTGAAGAGGTAACTACTACTTCCCTTCCTTCTTCCTCCCCTCCCCTTTCTCCCCTTCTCCTCTTCCCTTCTTCCCCCTTCCCTTTCCCCTCCATAACCCACTAAATAAACTCTATACCCAAACTCTCTCTCTCTGCATGGCCTATCTGTCTTTCTCACCTGCCAAGAGAGCCCGTTGAGGCCTCAGAGGACCCATCAAGGCCTAGGGTGACCCGCTGCTGCCCCTTGTGGGAAGGAAACCATGTGTTTATAAAGAATAGCAAAAGGTTTGTCTTACAAGTATAAGGATTTGATTCTGACTCTCAGAACTTACTGAAAACACTGGGTGTGGTGGGGATGTTTGTAATTTCAGTGCTGAGGAGGTAGCTAGTCAGTCTACCTCTCATTTGTGTGCCGCAAGTCAATGAGAGACAGACAGACAGACAGACGACAGACAAGAGGTGGAGAATGTTCTCGAGGATGATACCTGAGGTGGTTCTCTGGCCTCTATATGCACATGATCCCGTGTGTGTGTGCGCCCAGACACACTCACATGCACATGTGTGTGTGCACATACACACACACACACACACACACACACCAATTAAGAAGTGGAAGGAGAAAATCAGTTGCCAAGAGAAATGAAATTACCCTTTGAAAGTGAGTGTAAGCAGACACGTGGCAGCCGCTTCCTTGCTAAGTGGTGGTTTCTGCGTGGAAATCACCGTTTTACCAGACTAGCCCTTATGCTTAGACCCAGAGAGCTTGCCTGGACAAATCCTCCCACAAACCCGCCTCATAGAAAGATGGCAGCCAGATGCTGAGTGACTCGGGAGAATGAAGTCAAGAAATTTAACCTGAGCGTGAGGTTTCACAACATTGAAATCCAGTCTTTCTAGTGTTGGGAAGTATGTAAATAAAGACAGGGAGTGGGACATGAAGACTGCTGTGATCTTACATTTCAGTGTACAATCACAAAGGACATCACACATAGTTGGCTCACAGTAATGCAAATTAGTGGTTTATTATGTAAATTCTGCTCTGTGGTAAGCAGTAGAAATTGGTTTACTTGGATTCTCATTCATTCCATAGTCTACGAATCCCAGGCTCTGAAGATTTTCTAAATGTGTTTTCTAATTCCTCCAGGTCCCTGCTTGGAACTGTTTGAAAATCATGTGTCAGTTTGCTCTCTTCTTTCTTTGCATTTAAAACTCTTGATGCCGAATTACTCAGCTCCCCTGTTTCTGCTGAAATGAAAGGAGGTAAAGGCAAGGACAGAGGAACCTGCAGAAACTGTTAGCAGGGACTTCGCCCAGCGGCGCTGTTGGGAGGCTATCATTTTTTAATGAAGTTTTTTTTTTTTTAAAAAAGTAGGAGCTTCCTTTGAAGTGACACAGCTTTTCCCCAGCCTCTATAGTACGTGGCAGGATGCTAATCATTTTCTTTTTAAAGAACTAAAGATGAACTCCACCCCTGGTCTGGCATGTCGATGTCACAGGGCATTATTGCTACTTTCTCTTTAGACTTTCAACAGGAATTTGACCCAAGATTCACCCAAACTATCCAAATACCACAGTTCAGCAAGTATTTGTTTTATCTTGCCAGCTTTAATATAGGTCTAAATCACACCCAGGAGGCTGGAGTACAGAGTATATATACATCAAATCCCCTAGTACCTTAAAAGCCAAGCTAGGTCAACACTGTTTTTTGTGGAAAGCACACAAGGGCCACTGTGATGAATTCCAGTCACTTCAAGAGCTGACCCTGTGTTTAGTTAACTCTCTTTTCCCCAACAGAATATTTTTATTAATTATTTTCAAAAAGAAAAATATACCATCTAATTTGTGTTACCCGTATACTCACTGGAGCATGGTCAAACTCACAGTGGCCAGACCCTTAAAGAAAACCGAGTCTTCACCTCCTCCCCAACCCCTCCCCAAGGCCACTAACAGAAGCCATCAACTGTGAAGAACTACACTTCAGCATCTTTATCACAATTTTAATGACTCTCTTCAATAGCTTCCTGTCTGGACTGTTTCTTTGGGAGGGGGGTGTTCACAGAAGACTTCATTGTCTCATTCTCAGCCATGAGTCTGCAGTGGTTAATATCACTTCTAAGGAAGCTTCCTTGTCAGTGGAAGCCAGTAGCAACCCAGGCCGTGACTTCCACATAGTTTCGGTGGCAGCTCTGATGTCGTCATTCTGTCTCTAGTTCCCCTTCTCTGCTGCATGCACCTTTCCATTCCACCGTATATTCTTCCCAATTCCATGAAACCAACTTTAAAAGCATCTTCCCACAAGACTTGCCTTTCTTGGGTTGTTCCAGAGCCATTGTGCGCTCTGCTCACTCCTCTTCCACCGCCGGTTGCCTGGAAACAGGCTCCGGACTGTTGTTAACTCTTAGAGACTTCCGACATTTCAGAGCTACCGTTCAGCAATGTGACCCCAGTGAAACAGGGTGGATACCATTCTCAGACCTCACTTTTCACTTAGGTCAACAGCGTGGATGAAAAACGGAGTTCTATCACCAGGAAGTACCACATCGATGCCCCCCATTTTCTACCACATTCTGCCACACGTGACTAGGCCAGCATGTTGACTCACCATTCTCTTCTCTCATTTATTTTCTGATTATTACCCTGTTTTAGCCTTGGTTCTAGCCTTGAATCAAGGTAGGCAAAGGTAGCATCTTTGAACTGTATGTGATGCCCAGTTTCCTTGCCCACGGAGAACATTTGACTGTGTGAACATTTGAGCTGGCTGTGAACACACTTGAAACTGGAGAAAGTGTTACCAATAGAGAAGTGAAAAAGACTATAGTGGAGTCTTTTGTGAAATTATTTTGATTATATTGATATTCGTTATTATTCCCTTGGAGAATAAACAGTATCAGTCAGTAACAAGAGGAGGGGCTCCCAGAAGAACTAGATAGACTGACTAGAGAGGAGATGATACAGAGAAGCAGGCAGGAGGAACCCCTTGGGGCAAGACGGGATTCGAACGCTGCTCAACTCATGTACGTAGAGTTGCTCCCTTAACATCCTTCTTGTCAATCCTTTTGCTCAGCTTCCCTCTCTTCTTCAGTTGTAATTCTTAAATGGCCGTCCCCTTCCTTTGGAATTTTGTTCCTCCTGGTGTTGAATAGAGAAAGAAAGAAGTTTTCAGTCCCAGGAGCTCCTTACCCAGAGATGATTCCCCCAAGTCAAGGAGACAATTCAAATATACCACGCCAGCCTGAACACTTAGAGCCAGGTTTAGAAGTAAAGAGCAATTCAAAGATGGAAAACCCTCATTTCCCTAGGGAAGGTCATGCAGTCACTTGGCATGGAGTTTTCCTGGCAATGTTTGTCTATGGTTAAACCCATTTTGAGTTATTGATTTTGTTTTTCAAATTTTGAAGTATAACCAGGCAGTGGTGGCGCACACCTTTAATCCCAGCACTCAGGAGGCAGAAGCAGGCGGATCTCTGTGAGTTTGAGGCCAGCCTGGGCTACAAGAGTTAGTTCCAGGATAGGCTCCAAAGCTACAGAGAAACCCTGTCTCAAAAAGTCATCATCATCATCATCAACATAATTTTGAAGCATAGAAATACCATTTGGGTACCTTAAAAAATATGTTCTGGTCTCTGCCAATGTTCTCCATGTTAATTTTTATTTCCTTAAAAATGTTAAGCACAATCATAGAATACATGTAAATGACGCCATTATCTGGATCTTTTATTGCTGCAATCTGTGGTCTGCTAGTTCTTTGGCTACTCTTTTGCATTTTTCTCTTATTGTGGGTTGAGTGCTACCTTTGTACTTCTCAGAAGCCCGTTGACTGGGAAACATGAACCAGTGGCCTACCTTAGCAAGACCATAATATGTACTTCCCAACGACTGTGGCCATGGTGTGATATGATTGACCTCTGTTTACCAATTCTGTCCTGGAATCACAGGGAACCCAGCACAGAATTGCCCTTGGGGAAGCAGATGAAGTGAAGCAAGGCCGTATCCTCACCCCTGCAAAGTGGAGAACACTCACTTCCCTTGGTCAGTATTCAATCCAGGAACGTCTCCCTCACATTTTAGACAAGCAGGGGTGAGCTGAACTCTGTGGTGTAAGAGGGAGGCTAAGCCTACACGCAATCCCTCAGCAGTTCTACTTCGCTGGACTCCAGAATTAAATTGAGAGCGCAGGAGCTGCGGAAGGATAATACCCTTCACTCCTTGCCCTAGCTGTGTCCTCAGAGAGCTATAGCTGCGTACTTAACTGACCTCAATTCACTAAAAGCCACAGAGGAGAGAAACTGCAGCTTCTCCCTTGATAATAAAGACAAAGAGTTGAACCTAGTATACTCCCAGATAAAGCCCGTCTTGACATCTGGACTAGACAGCAGGACTCAGCTTGACTCTTAAGGCTGTATAGCAGAGAAGGCCTTGCAACAGTTAATGTACCAGGACAACTTCATGGAAATAAATCATCAGAGCATGGGATGCTACATGTGGAACACAAGCGTAAACGGTGTAAATGTATCCATTTCAATTTGTGTATTAAAGCCACATGCCTGATGTGCTTTCAGCTTTGATGTCAAAGTGGGCTACACCATTCCTGTTCACTATCCAACACCCTGGTCTTAGGTTTAGAGCCTGGAAATGAATTTACAACAAAAATAAAATTACTAGTTGGAATTTTACGAGCATTGCATTAAATGGCATCCAGGAGGCAATCTTCATGATTAAGGACACAGAGACCCAACATGTCCCAGGACTAGCATTGAGACTATCTTTTCAAGTTACAATCCTGTCCTCCCCCACTGACCATCCAGAGTGTCTTGATGCATTTTGGAGAAAGAGTCCCTTGAATGATTGTTTCAAAGATGGTGAAACATTGTTACTAATTTGAGTTTTGAAATGACTCCCCCCATTATTCAATACATTCCATAGCTGGTATCCCTCCATATGATTGACAGCACACCCTCCTCTCACCTGCACCCCAATCATGGTATGTCTGACGCATCACTGGAGAAAATGGGGCTGATGTCTGTATGACCTCTGGTAAATTTTTTACTTTCCATCAGTTCTTTTTGGATATCTCCTGGGAAGGAAACTGAAGTCCGTGCTGGGGATTTCCCAATCTTCCCTCTCCAAGTATCTCTCCTACATCTTAAACTACTGGGTCATTTCTCCCCTTTACTCTCAAATTCACTCAAAAGCACACGTGTCTTTAAGACAAAGGCACAACGACTGTGAAGGTATCTGTCACCCAATCTATCCTCAAGGTTGGTGAGACTGTCAGGATCTGTTGCCAGCCAGAGAGGAAAACCCACACAGGTTGGGGTTGGTACTCTAGGGGTTCGTGCCTCTAGAAAGGTCAATGGAGCAGGATTGGCAGAGGGGTTGGGTTGTGAAGAAGCCAAGGCCTGAGCTGATACTCAAAGATAGGATGTAGCATGAACAGTTGTTAATTTTTGTTCTGTTGGAGGCATGGCTGTCTGTTCTTGTCTTAACATTTAGCAGTCATTGGAAAGTGGACCAAGACCTTGGGCAAAGTGCCTCTGTTTGGCTAAGACTAATTCCCTTCTGAGTACTCAGCAAGGGCCACCAACTGCAACACCTCTGGGAGCTGACAAATGCTGAGTGTCTCAAGTTTGAGCAGAGACTGGGCCACGTACTATTGTGGAATTACAGTAAGAAAGTGGTTATGATGGCTGGAGATATATCCCAGGGGCAGAGTGCCTCCCTAGCACATGTGAAGCCCTAGGTTCAAGTCCCAGCACACACACAAACACACATACACACACACCACATGCGATGAATATTCACCTGTCAGTTCTGCATCAAACCTATAATTTCATGACTTTTTTGTCTTCTCAAGTTTTTAAAAACCATTTATTCATTTATTGGGGTGCAGTGATATGTATGGCATAGCATGCTTTTGGAAATCTGAGGACAGCTTGCCGGACTCTGCTCTTCCCTTCCCCCACCAGGGTCCTAGAATCAAACTCAGGTGGTCAGCAGGTTTGGCGAGAAGCACCTTTACTGCGCCATCTTGTTGACCCTGATTGGTTTGTCAAGATTACTACTTTAGATTTTCCTAGCACTACAAGCATACTTTATGTTTTTTATTCTAATCCCTAAGCTGTTTTCCAGTGTGGTGATTAAAAAGCAGGAAAAGCAATGCCTGCCGAAGCACTCTGGAAAAGCTGCTCTGGGCAGCTGTAAGATATATATGCTTTGACATCATCCTTACCCTGGTGTTTGCTTAATAGGGTATATGAATTATCCTGACATGGATCTGCAATAAAAGACTTGGTAGGTCGGATGTGTCACCGAAGGACTACAGCATCCGTGAGAGCCTCTGGGGAACCGATACTCAACAGGAGAAAAGATGTGGAGTTATAACAGGGAGGGCATCCAAAATCAACCCCAGAGAAGTCTTTATTCTACTCTGAAGAACCTTTGAGCATGAAAACACCTAGCGCTTCTGTGATCCTGCTAGATAATAAAGCGCAGGCAACCTTAGGGTGAAGATAGCTTCCCGGCTTAGTCACATGAGCACAGAGTAACCGCGTGAGCTTTAAAACTAGAGAACTTTTGCTAGTTTCCTCCAGGGCGGCAGCCTGCCTCTGTCATCAAGGCAGTGACATCACCTTCTGTCCCCAGGGGCCTTCCACAGTCAGCTGTGTGACCTGTGACCCTTAAAAGTGCACACCAGGCACAGCTAGCTCCTTTTGCCTTTTCTCCCCTCTCTTGACTCTTGCTCCTCCTTTGTCTCTCTTCTTCCTCTTCTTTCTTCCCTGTGTCTCTCTCTGTCTGTCTGCATCTCTCATGTCCCCCCCACCACATGGCCTTTGGCTCTTTCACTCCCCCATTCACCCCTCCCCCAACAAACCTCTTGCACTAACTTTTTTTTTTCTCATGGAGTGTTTACTTAGTGTTCTACCTTGGCAACACCCACAGAAAGGTACCTAGTTTCTTTTTCTTCTTCTTCTTCTTCTTCTTCTTCTTCTTCTTCTTCTTCTTCTTCTTCTTCTTCTTCTTCTTCTTCTTCTTCTTCTTCTCCTTCTCCTTCTCCTTCTCCTTCTCCTTCTCCTTCTCCTTCTCCTTCTCCTTCTCCTCCTCCTCCTCCTCCTCCTCCTCCTCCTCCTCCTCCTCCTCCTCCTCCTCCTCCTCCTCCTCTTCTTCTTCTTTTTATCTTTACATTGATACCGTGACTCCGATAGGCTCTCCTGGTGTTTGGTCTGACCACACTAGAATCCTACCTGCCAGCTCCACCCACAACAGATGAGGTGCTTTGTCTTTCTCATTCACTGACAGCAGTATCTGGGGCTCTAACCCTCGGGAAAGTATGAATGGATCGTTTGTCTCTGAGTGAATCTAATTCCAAATTTTAGAGTCTGGTTCTTCCTGCGTTACTTTGCACGTGGACACAAGTCTGCCTGGTCTGGCTCCTGCAGCCCCTGCACCCACGTGGACCTCTCTGCTGCTTTCTCCCATCTCCCAGCAGCCACAACTGAAGCTCTAGTGCACTGTCTTCTCCACATGGCTCCGGGTCTTACAGTCAGACCGCACCCCCTCCACACTGCCTCTGAGTTCCTGCCTGTAATCTTTGCCTCTCAACTTCCCCGGGATTTATAGAAACGCCCTCGCAGTGTTCCACTGCGCGACCCCCTCTCTCTTCCATCACCGACTCAGATTTTATTACAACTGCCTGGCCTCAGTACAATCAAAGGCCCAAGTCAGGAAACTTGTTTTCCAAATTCTCATAAATTGCTTACAACTGGTACTGCCGCAGAGGGTTCCCAAATACTTAGACCCAAACTTGCTCTGATAAACTTCCAAAGTCCCTTACCTGTAAGGCTCTACCTCCCCAATCCTAAGAATTGTTTATACCTATGATTTCTTTGCACTCTGCTTTCACAAAATATACTACTTGATGCTGGGCGGTGGTGGCACACACTTTAATCCCAGCACTCCGGAGACAGACGCAGGTGGACCCCGGTGAGTTCAAGGCCAGCCTGGTTTACAAGAGCTAGTTCCAGGATGGCTAGGGCTGTAACACAGAGAAATCCTGTCTTGAAAAAGAAAAATACTATTTAAGATTTTATTTTTTTTAATATTCTAAGATTATACTTTAAACTCTCATTTCAGGATTTGTAAATTCCTCGTTGGATATTGGAAACTCTTATCTCAGGATTAGTAAAGACATAATTAAAATTCTATAATGGCTGTATAGATATTTAATATATAACATTAATTAATATAATAAATATTTAATAATATAATTTATATATGTGATTCAACTCCTGTTAAGATGTGTGTGTGTGTGTGTGTGTGTGTGTGTGTGTATGTGTGTGTGTGAGTATACATATGTAACTTGGATTTAACTCTATATATGTATAACTGTAACCTGGATTCAACTCTGCATGTATATGTATGTAACTTGGATTCAACTCTGAATATATGTGAACGTAACTTAGACTCAGCCATTGTTTAGGAAAACATGTTTTAAATATCAGCCAAATGTCTCTCCTCCATCTTGGCTAGTGACCTCATTAGGATGTAGGAGGCTACATGGCTAGCAACCATCTTTACTGAGGTTAAAAAGTATATATCATGTGACATTTCTTAGTCCTAATGAGTTCTCTGTTTATTGTATCTCTTTTTAGACTAAGAAAACAAGAAGTTTCAAATATTTTAGATTTGTATGGATGTCTGTATGATGATAGAAATGTAAGGTTATATTTATTACAATATACTGTATATATGATTCGACTCTGGTTTAAATATACTCTATATGGTAATAAAAATTTTTAAGTTACAAAGATCTACTTGGATTAATAAAAACTGACTTTAGAGATTTGTACCTAAGTACTTATGTCTCTGCCAATTGTGCCACACCAAACTTCTACAGAATTTAAATAAATGGCAATATATGTTTGATAAATAAGGTTTTTGATAAATAAGATATATCTTCTATAATGGAATGTCTGGTCCCCCCAGAGGGTTCTTTTCCCATGGCTGGGCATTTGGGTCGCTTTTCCTTGCCTTCTCAGGAGACAGCCTTAGTTTGGAACAAACTTGTTCCCCTTCACCCATGGAACGACTATTTTGGTTTCTTTCCTGAATGTATTGTCTATGATTTAAAAGCTTTATTTTGATAGTGGAAGAACTTTGATTAAAACTTTGTTATTTTTTAAGGCTAAACCTAACAGGGATAGAAAACGAAATGTAAAGTTCTATTCTTATAAAAGCTACTAACTTACTAGAAACTGTTATGGATAGTTAAAGGCACGTTAATGGTTAGTCACCTTAAACAGGGATGGACCATAAAATCCTACTCTTATAAAAGTTGTTTATGTATTGTAGACTGTTAAGGACACAGGGTAACAGTCAGTCCTCTTTTTTTTTAAAAAAAATCTTTATTTATTTATTATATATACAGTGTTCTGTCTGCATATATGCCTGCAGGTCAGAAGAGGGTGCCAGATCTCATTACAGATGGTTGTGAGCCACCATGTGATTGCTGGGAATTGGGCTCAGGACCTCGAGAAGAACAGTCAGTGCTCTTAACCTCTGAGCCATCTCTTCAGCCCAACAGTCAGTCATCTTACAAATGATCAAATTATTTAATTGCAGTCAGGCTAAGTACTAATATAATTAATTGCAGTGATAAGGCTTATTTAGTCCCTGTAGATGTTTTCAAAGTTAAGTCTAAAATAAGTAACTTGAAACAAGCAAAGTTTGTCTAATCAGATACAATTCATAGATGAATGTTCCTTAAATGTTTCAGAGATCTTCAGACTATGGCATTTAAAGTGACTTCATGGTAGAAACCACTTCAAAGCTTTTCATGGTATAGAGACATGCCAGCTTCTGGCAGCGTGTGCATCTCCTTCAAAGATATGTATGGGCACAGAAGAACCTCTACCTGTGTAGGCAGAGACTGTACATTCATTTCCGAGTCTCCCAGGCCTAATTAATCACACAGAAACTATATTAATTACAACACTGTTTGGCTACCGACTCAGGTATATTTATACCTAGCTCTTACATTTTAAATTAACCCATTTCTATTAATCTATGCATTGCCATGAGGCTGTGGCTTACCCAAAAGTTTCTAGTGTCTTTCTCCTTTGGAAGCTTCATAGTGTCTCTTTGACTCTGCCTACTCTTTCTATATATCTCTGTTTGGATTTCCCAGCTGGCTTTACTTTGCTAAGCCATTGACTGAAAAAGTTTTATTCATTATCCAATAAAAGCAACACATATACAGAAGGTCATCCCATATCATCTCCACTTTTCTGTCTAAATAAAAGGACAGTATTCACTTTAACATGGTGAATACTTTAACATGGTAAAACTACATATACAAAAGAATTATCAAGCTTTGCTCAGACAAGATAGGTTGGTCCTCCCCCACCCTTCAAGTTAGTACTCCACAGGAAAGTCTGTTGGATCTTCTAGGCCTTGTAGTTGAAGACTGATATGACCCTGAGACCTTTGCCCCCAACAACCACTGAGGACCTTGGAGTAGCTGTTTAGCTAGCCAGTAAATCTCTGTCATTTTCATTAGATTTGGGAACTGCTAGGTCTACACTTCTACTTACTCAGGTAAAATTTACCTTCTCAGACTTTCAATAGTGTTGGACAACTAGGCTAAAGATAGCTTTGTCAGTTTAACAGCAGCAACCACGGCATCAGCTGCCTTCTGGGTTCCCTTTTTATGTAAAATTCAGGCCACAGGCCTCAATTTTCTAGAGCTCAATTAGGTCTAGACAGATTGTCTTGTTAGCAGACTCAGAAAAGAGATTATTTCACAGGACGAATTTCAATGTAAACTTTTACTGCTCTGATGGCTCTCAAACACCTGCATCTGCTGGCAAATGATTAGACAGAAAAGGTTATAGAGTTTAAAGTTTAAGAGGTAAAGATCCAAGAGAACATTTTAGCGTCTAAGGTGTTTTAAGGTGTATAAATAGAGGTTATAAAGGTCTAAGGAAGTGAAATCTTAAATTGTGACTTAGAGTGTATAAATGCAAGTAGTGGTCACAAAGAAAAAGTGATTTAAGGTATATAAAAATAACAAAAAATGTTTCAGATTTCTTTTCCTCGCTGTTCTACTGTTGTTTTAAGACTCCAAAAGTTCAGACCATTGATCAGTGGAATCCTGATAAGCTATTAACCTAGAAGTGAAAGAGTATCATTACTATTATCATAGTCACAGCTCAAGATTGAAAATTCCTTTTGGTTGTTTTCTAAGCATAGACTTAACAGTACTTCTCATTGTGCAAAAAGTTTAATTTATATATATCCAGTCTTCTTAATAGAGGAGAGAATATTAATGCTTTTAACCAGAATCATTTTTGGGTCCCTTGTGGCTCAAAGGTGTGAGTATACTGCCTTTTCTACAATGTGGACTTCAGTACAAATTACAAACAGGAGGATTGCTAATGTGTCTAAAACTTATCCCTTTTGTAAACTCAAAAAAAAAATTGTAAGCTCTAGGAAGTTGACTTAGATTCACCTTGAAAAAGTCGTCAAATGGACTCCAAATCAACAGCCTGTTTTCTCATCTACTGCCTGTTCCTAAGGGTTAGATCTCCTCCATCTTCCCTTGGTTTGGGGACTCTCCTCCCTCAATTACCAGGATCTAAACAAAAATTCCCCCCTAAACTTCTTAACTTTATCTTCTGCACTCCGATCATCCTGCCAGTTCCCCTCAAACTCTGTATCCCAGACCGCTTGAAAATGGCTATCCCCAAGTGGTCCAGTCTCACAGACTGCTTCAACTAGGCGCGCACTTTGCTAGTACCTGAAAATCTCACAGAGCCTGGACAGCAAGTGAAACAGTTAACTATCCCAGGACTTGGTCAGCATCTCAGCTTTCTCAAATTCCTCCAAAGTGTTATGATTTAAATAAAATGCTGCAGTTCCCTGAGGGGCACAGCAACAGGCCAGGAAGGCCAGCAGGTCCCAGGCAGAGAGGGTGAGAGACAGAGACAGATAGTCATGCCGTGTGGAGGGAAGTTGGATATTTACTTAGTGGGTTATGGAAGGGAAGAGAAAAGGGGAGGGGGAGGGAAAATGGGGATGAGGAGGGAGAAACAGAGAGGGGGTTCGGGAGAGGAGAGGAGCCACACAGCAGCAGCTACCTCTGTGGGAGAGAGACAGAAAGGAAGGAGGTTAGACACCACATGTTAAAAGAACTGCGACAGTGGATTCTCAAGGCTGCTTCCTGCTTATTTGTGGTTGTTGTCTTTCGGGAGGAAACCAGAGAAAGCTAGGTTCTGGTCACATCCTAGGTTAGCTGATGTCTTTGCTCCTGTCTGGCGTTTGTGGTATGGAAATGTCTGGTGTCTCTTACACCCATTTAAGGTATTGGCAGAACAAAGGACAAAGTTAAGTTTAGGAAAAAAAAAATTAGGATCAGGGAATTGATACGGCGTGTCTGACCTGTTTAAGGTGAATCCTTCAATTCAAGTCCATGGAACTTAGAAGAAATTTTTAAGTTTGTGAAAACATAAGTTTTAAACAGTAGCAGAATGACTTTGACAGATGTTTTTGCTCAATGAAAGTATTTTTAAGACAGTCAAAGGCAGTGTGAGAGAGATTTGATAGTGTGCATTTGTACACCCTTTATCCAAAAAGTCTAGAATGTTTGGTCAGAAACATCGTCTCAGCCCCTAACATCCCTTTATACAAAATGTCTGGATTGTTTGGCATAAGCCCCTCCCCTAAGAGTTGCCTCAGTCCATACTCCACCTCCAAAAAAGCCTGCCAAACGGTGACCCCTCTCCAGGGAGAGTAAAGACCACTCCCACGGGCTATTTAAACTGCCCCCAGAGAATGAACACAAGGTTTCTGGGTTTCGTGAGGTCTCCTCTTCTCTCTCTTTCCATCTCCATGTTTTCCCCGGGCCATCTGGGAGCACTCCATTAAACATGGGCATCTTTAATTCGGTCTGATTCAGTCTGATTGGGATTATTTATGTCGGTGGAGAGGCTCGTCTAAGAGAAAATATTTAACAAACAGGAAGCAGTCTAGCGAACACAGTGCTCCATTTCCACCTGACCTGCTACCCCTTCCTGTTTCCTCACCTTTTTATAATAAACAAAAGAGAGGAATGTTAGTTTCCTCCTGGGCAGCAGCCTGCCTCTGCCACCAAAGCAGTGACATCACCTCCTGTCCCCAGGGGCCTTCCACAGTCAGCTGTGTGACCTGTGACCCTTAAAAGTGCACACTAGGCACAGCTAGCTCCTTTTGCCTTTTCTTCCCTCTCTTGCCTCTTGCTCCTCCTTACCTCTCTTCTTCCTTTTGTTTCCTCTCTCTCTCTCTCTCTCTCTCTCTCTCTCTCTCTCTCTCTCTCTCTCTCTCTGCCTCTCTCATGTCCCCACTCCTACATGGCCTTTGGCTCTTTCACTCCCCCCTTCGCCCCTCCTCCAACAAACCTCTTGCACTAACTCTATTGCATGTGGAGTGTTTGCTTACTTGCCAGGGCCTGCTTAAAGGTACCCACTTCATCTTTCTTTTTATTTATCATTACAGCTTTTCCAGTTGGGAGCATTAAAGGAAGTCAAAAAGAGTTACAACTTCAACTGGACTTGGAACACTGCTGTGCCTTTGAAGACAGAGGAGACCGTGGGAGAAGCCTCTAGGACCAGGGAGAAGGTCCCAGGTTATCTCCAACACAAGCCCTGTGCGCCTGAGCATAAACACCAGCCCAGCCACCTGAACTCTAACCTAGGGAGCTGTGAGCTAATGAGTTTGTGTTTTCAGCTGCCAGACGTGTAGCTGGTTTGCTCCTACAGCAGTGGGAAAGTAGCAGTATTGCTACTGCAAACAAACACACTCTCAGATTCAGTAGCAGCATAGCTTTGGAAGGAACCAGCGCCTGTTGCTATAATCATCTGGCATAAGAGAAAGTGGATTAAGAGTCAAAAGCTTTTCGCCTAGTATGTGCTGTCTTGAACTTCGACAATATATTCACACTTGTCTGCTGGAACAGTGTTATAATCCTAGTAACGTTCCCATGGGCTTCTAGCAGGTGTTAAGACAAATGGACTCATTGTAATTGTGTAAAGTGAGGGCAGGGCTGCTCCATGGTGTATGGTTGAAGAGAAGAGAGAAGGTCTTTTTCTTTTGAAGTTGTAGCTATGAAGAGTTCCGGCAGGGAGAGAAAGTGGTACACTGACCATGGCCAGTGAACTGAACTGGGCCATGGAAATGGTGGTGGTAGGTGGAGTAGGAATGGGGACCAAGAGAGGGGCACACGGCCAAAATGGCATGGTTATGTAGGAATGAGAAGCCGGGGAAAAGGTAGCCCGCGAGATGGAGAAGGTGTGGGCAGAGGACAGGGTGAGAGGAGCCTAGAGGAGCCGGGATGCTAGCATGAATTCTGTAACATGCTGGTGATGCAGAGAGCACCTGGAAGCCCCACCCCCCAAAAAAACCAGCCCACTGTGGGCTTTGGTGTGCTAACAGGCTCCACAGTTAGCCTTTTGTCCTAGGCCTCTTTTGGACCTGACACTGAGGAGTTTTCATACCTGAGTCACCCACCTAAGAAAAAAGTTAAAAAATATTACTTAATTAAAAATCAGTATGCTTACTTTCAGCCTAAATCAATGATATCCAGGCATCTGGAACTTTCAAAGGATCCTTGGATGATTGTGTATAACCTGATGATGTGTATCGTCCATCAGTGTCCCTCAGCACTGGCACAAGGCCTGTTATTTCCCTAGTCCTTCACTGGCCACGTCTTTACTTGGGCTGTGTAGCTATTTCCTTGGAACTGAAGTCTTCCCTGCTGGAGGGAAGGAAGGGAGCTCCTGAAATTCACCGGAAAGTTATAAGTACCATAAGGCTGCTCCCTGAGGTTACCTGAGATTACTCTGTTGTTGAATGGGGGAGGGACTCTTTAGTGTTGCTGCCTGCAGCTTCGGGGAGTCACCAACCATGGTAGTTGGGCTTTTCAAGAGCGCAGCTGCCCAAGTCTCGCATGTTCCTAAGACACTCATGGATTCACGGTGCTGGTTTGGGTTATGTCAGTGCCTGTCTAGGGAGAAAACACTGTGTATGTCTTCCCAGTTTAAGCATGTCAGTCAGCCACCTTAGAGGAGATTAGCTCTCCTAACAAGGGTGCACCACCACTCAGGGCCTGACTGAAAAGTAAAATCAGTGGGAGAAGCAAGAATTCACCTGATGTCTTGTCTCACTTCTTCATCTGGGACATCTTTCCATCTCTTCTGGCTCTTGGCCTTTGCTTCACACAATCTGTACCCCTGGTTCTGAGGTCTTTGCATTAAATTACTGCAGCAGCTTTCCCAGGCCCCCAGCTCCTAGACTGCAGATTGCAGGACTCTGTACAAATGTATGATGAAATCCTCATCCTCCACTGTTGGGGGCTGAGGGCATAACTGGATGACAGTCTGTTTGTTTAGTCCCAGCACCGTCACATATGCGCAAACCTCTCCTCTTTCTCTCTCTCTTCCTTCTCCCTCTCTCTCTATATATACATATATATATAAAAATACATATATGTATATAAACATATATGTGTGTATATGTGTGCATGTTGTAGAATATTATTTTAAGATGTGTTGCATTTGTTTATGCTGTGGAACATTTGTTTAATGATGCAAAGATGTGTTTGTTTCATTTGTTTAACACTGTGAAGTGTGTTACTTTGCCTGTGAAATAAAGGGCTGAACAGCCATTAGCTAGGCAGAAGAAAAGATAGGCAGGACTTGTAGGCAGAGAGAATAAACAGAAGGAGAAAAACAGAGATCAAGGAACAGGATAAGGAAGAGGATTCCAGGGGTCAGCCACCCAGTTACACTGCAGATATAAAATAAGAAGGAAAAATCAATATACAGAAATAGAAAAAGGTAAAAGCCCACAGGCAAAAGGTAGATGGAATAATTTAGGTTAAGAATAGCTGGCTAGAAATAAGCCAGTGAAGGGAGGACATTCGTAAGTAAGACTAAGCTTACACGTGTGTGTGAGATTTATTTGGGAGCTGGGTGGCGGATTCCCCCAAAGAGTAAAAAGCAAAAATGTGACCTGATGCTACAAATCGAAAATCGCCCATCCAGCCTTCTGAGATGAGTCATGGAAGACAACAGAAAACAGTTCACTGTGTCCCCAGGTGACCACTGACATTAGCTTACAGTAGACCAGACATGTCTGACTGTTCTACAGTCAAATACCGTGCATCTCCTGTCATTTTACAATCCTGCAGATCACGAACAGCAGAATGGCTTCGTGGTTACTCTCCGTTAGCATACACAGCTGCAAGTTCACTGGATCTGAAGAATGCTCAAAGGCATGACTGCTAGGTGGGGGGGGGGGAGGAAGCTTGATCACATGACTGAGGCTGCTGCTCAGCCTCACCAGAGAGTATCACACAGCATTCCTAGAACTCCACTAGCTAAAAGATGAAGATTGGTTTCTACTGGGACTGGCAAGATTGCTCAGTGGGTTAAGACGCTTTCCACCACATCCGATGACCCGAGCTTAAGGCCCAGGAGCTACCTGGTAAAAGAAGAGAACTAGGTACAAGGTAAAAGACTCCAACAAGGTGTCTTGGCCTCCGCACACATGTGTGGGCACACAAACATAAATAAATAGAGTAATAATTTAAAAACATACCATCTTTTGCTAACATTAACACCAAAAGAATCTTAAATTGAAAACTGTGAGCTGGATTGTTTCTGTATAAACCCGTTTTACTGCATCTGTTTCCCTGGAGAATCCTTCCCTTCTCCTTGAACCACTGATACAGATCTGGCCAAAACCATGAAAGGGGGCTACCACAAGTAGGAAGTTTCTGGAAAAGATTTTCCATTATTAGAAACAGGAAGTAGGATCAGTGAGGTTCAATGAGGGCTTGTTGCTTTTCCAAAGTCCTGATTCAGTTCCCAGAATCAAAGTCAAAAAGTTCCCAACCACCTGTAACTCTACCTCTGCGGGACCTTGTGTCCTCTTCTGACCTCATGCCCACAAGCACGCATGTATATATACCCATTCTTAGACACACACACACTCATAATTAAACAATAAACTGTATCTTTTAAAAAGGTAAGTGGAAGACGTGTAAGAGCACTGGCAGTTCCATCCCCCAAACATGGGAGAGAGAGGATGCGCTGGGGGAGCAGACATCATCCGTGGTCATTGGTGAGATGTCTCCAGATAAAGAGCTAGCAGATGCTGAAAAGGTAGGACCAGAAGACAGGAAGACCAGAAGACAGGAAGGACCCAGACAACCAAGCTATCACTGAGTTTCATCATCAGGAGATGCGTCACAGGCAATAACGGAGTTCTTATTGGGAGTTTTGTTTCTTACAGCTGAAGAAATTTCTAAGTACAAAAGGACTAAACTCAAGTGATAAAAAGAGTGTCTATTAGTGGTGCTGGGTTTCTTGGTTTCCATCAACCAGTTTCCTATATGAAGCCTAAATACTGCTGTTATCAGAAAACAAAGGCACTCCTAATCTACAGCGCTATGAAGCAAACCAATGGCAAGGCATCTGCATGGCCCTGTGTAATGATGGTTTTACCACAAAACTACATGATATACCAGAAAACCACATGTACACAGTCTGGAGAAAACATGCCTGGAAGCTTCCTTCTCATGGAGGGAATTTTTTCTCATAGTTTTACTCATATTTGTGAATAAATTGGAGAATATGAGTACTGAAGAAGGATGAGAGAAGAATCAGGCAAGATACAGTCACTCGCTGCTCATAACAACTGAAAAGGAGCAGCTGATCACAGGAGAGAGGTTCTTGGGGTATTGTATGTATCACACTTATCAGAATATATTTTAGTAAGTTAGATATTATAATAATATTACCACTTTGCCAAAACCCCCTCTATTTCCCATTTCAAGGGTCTATTGTCATCCAAACCCTGGTGTCAGTTCTGATAACTCATTTGGAAGTGGCCCCGGGTCCGTCCACCCACTGCCCTGCTCATAGCCTGCAGCACTACTGACATCAGCTGTGGGACCCCAGGTCATCTCGGCCGTCATTTACACCCTGGGAACCTCTTCTGTTGGAACACGAAATAGTTTCCCATTTCATTCCCTCAGAATGAACCCAAACCAATGAACAGTCAAGTGCATTTCAACAGGCTCAGGGTCCAACAGTTCTCCAACCCTAACCCCATACTTGTTCTGTCAGGTTTGGTTCCTAGGAGCTGGATACATTCTTCTTCAAAATCTTCCCAAATTTACTCTGTGGAGATTAAACAAGACACACACGCATTTCACCCTCAACCAATAACATCCTGCTGCTATTTTAAAGAAAGAACCTATTGGTTCCTTTACAAAATCAGAATCCACATATGTCCAGTGGACAGTTTAACACACAGTTTATAGCATAGTCAGTATAGAGAGAATAAGTCTGCATTTGCTGCCATGATAGTCAGAGCACAATTTCTGACCTTCTTGTCTTTCCCCCCCACTTTCTTCAGATCCCAATTTGATAATTCTGCAACAAAACCCAGCAGTCCATTAAATGTATGAAGAAATAAAAATCTGTTTTGCTCTGACTCATCTTACCTTTGGACAAGCCTTTTCAACTGGAAGCCAGCTAATAAACACACCAACTGACTTCCATTTCCTGGAACTGCTCGGATCTCACAAGGGGCTGACTTTTCACCTGTGAGGAAAAGCACTGTATCGCAATGAACATAAATTCTCTCAAATCTGACTGGGCCTCTACCCAACAGTAAAAGCGGCACATTTCTGCTAGGTAGATCAAGTCATATTTAGAGAAATTTGTGGGATTAGTAACCCAATACTCCATTATACCACTTCCAGTTTGTTTGTTTGTTTTTGTATTCCTATAGAGGGCAATGGGTCTCAGATCACTGCTGATTTCTTTGCTCCCTGGTGGAAGGAACTAGCCCTGTGTCTCATGCCGGCCTAGCTGACAGCCTCCTTTCCCCCTGTGACTGGGGTAGATTTCTAGAACCTTTGAGGACTATCTGTTTTTACTGTGACTTCCACAGCTCCTGTGTCCATTGTCCAAGGCCCCCGTTTCTCAGGCTCAATTCCCATACCTCCAGGAAAACTTATCCCTCGTTTCTGAACATTCTATGGTGCTTGTGTTCCAAGTGTTTAGAACAAATAGAACAAAACTTTTCTTCTCTCCAGAAGAAATCTTCTATCTTAATACATAAATTGGAATTCTCAGAAGTCAGGGAGAAAGTCTGAGGTATTTTCATGAGTCCTACAGTATCCAGGACAGGTGATAGAATCCAAGATGGAGGCAGTAACTCCTCCCTATGGGAGGGAGTTCTTTTCAGGCAGACCCAGTGGTCTGCCTGAAATGCAGGAAATGCAGCCTGCTCTCTCTGTGTTTCTCTGTTTGCCTTTCGTTCCTGCACGTAATTGCAATGAAGGACCCCAACTAGTTTTAACCATAGTTATACCGTTTTGCAAAGGTTCACAGATAACTAGTTCAGGACCTCCGGAATGCTGAGCAAATAACAGGCTTAATTAAGGGCCTCCAGAATTCAGGGCCTCCGGAATGCTGAGCAAAGATACCTGAGATTAGAGCAAGGACAGCCTTATCTGGCTGCAAGACAGGAGATTTATGGATTGGTCATAGAAACAAAGAAAGAGAGGATTGCGAGGCTTGAGTCACATATAAAGCGGGGCTCGTCACGAGTCAGAGGCTGTGCAATCAGACATCTGGTCGCCAGCCAGGAAGGAGGGGCAGGATAAGAGGAACAGTAAACCGCTGAGTAGTCCCCTCATTGTTATTTAGGTTAAGAATTTACCACCCTGCATCTTGCTTCTGTAAACCTCGCTTTTTGCTCTCCTATAAAAACCCCTCACCCCCAACCTGCAGGCGCGCAAGTCCTCCGAGAGACTTGGTCGCCCCAGGTACCTGTGTATCCAATAAACCTCTTGCAGTTTGCATCCGGCTGCGTGTTTTCGACTGATCTTTGGGCATGGGGTCTCTCCTGAGGGAAGACGCCCACGGGAGTCTTTCAGCATCCATGCTAAACTGTTCCGCAGGTGTCCCCCCCACCGCCTCCCACCATGGCTAAGCTGTTTGTGGTGAAATCTGTCTCTCTTTCATTCACGGAACCCTGTTTGTGCCACCGCTGCACTGCGGACATACAATCCAACGACTTGGGGATCCTGGATCTGGACCTGCTGCCACCCACTTCCAACTCTCTGTCTGTCTGCAGGACAATTGGTAAGATTCCCTTCTCCTGGCCAGCTTTCCCTGAGAAGCACCTCCGCCACTTCCCACAAGCAAGGTTCTCATGCTCTGCACTAACAAGGCACTCACCGAGTGGTGCATTTATTTCTCAGGTCCAGGGTCCCCCATATCTACAGATCCTTTTAGGGATAGGCTTCTCCTCTTGGCCTAGTGCCTCTTGGACGACTGCCCTTTCTTGGCCCCCTTTATTTTGTGAACGAATGGATTAACAGCCTGAGCCAATTATTTATTTTTCTGCCTCACCTGTGGGAAACAGGCTGACAAAACACATACATTTCTAACTTCTACCAGCGGCAGGTTCAATATAAAGAGCTACAGCACGTGGACAACCACGACCGCTGCCAGTTTGTTTGAGTTTAATAAAGGGAGGAGCCGCAGACTAGTGAGGTTCCGCCCCTAGCCAAAGGGCTCAGGCATCAGATTCCCTACATGACCTGCTGTAAGCTTTTAAAAACTACCTTTATGTCCTGTTACATTTGGTGTGTTTGATGATGGTTCACCTTGGCAGGGCCTGCCGAGCCATCCATTACAGGAAAGCTCTGTTCATTGTATCTCATTCCAGACTAAAAAAGCATGTGTACTTTTAAATGTCTCACAACATACTGTATATGTGATCCAGCCCTGCTTGAAAATATATTAAGCTGTTCTCCACTATTGCCAGTTTTACTGTTCAGCTCCTATTGCAAACAGTTTTCCCTTCTTTGTCTTTCACAAGAATAAATCTTACCTGTTAAGTTAAAAGCCAGTGCAGTCAAGCTTGGACCCAGCTCTCCAGGCAGATCCTATGCTGTAGTTATAACTTATCTATACCTGATAAATAGCCCTCAAGTGCTCAGAGATCTGGGGAATAGGGCATTTAAATGTTTAATTATTAAAAGACTTTTCATAACAGACAGGTTGGCTCCTAGCAGCAACACCCTATTTCCTCCAAAGAAGACAGAAGACAGATGGGCACAAAACAACATCCACCCACAATTAACTTCATCAAGTGAAAGCGCTAACCATTTGGAAAAACTGCCTTTCATCTAAACTCCTAAAGATCTCCAGACAGTGGAAAGAATTGACTGGAATCGATGGCCTAGCTGCTCAGGGCAAGGTAGGCTTGTCTTCCTACAGATTTCCTAACCCACCGGATCTTCTAAAGCTTTCAAGCCCTGCGTTAGCAGAAGACAAGTAAGGCCCTCGACGACCATGGAGGACCCTGAGGAGTGGCTCTAGATAGCCAATAGAGTAAGTTCTCTGTCATTTTGTAAGTCAATAACTCAATTTAAAATTTTATCCTTCTCAAAGATCTCTGATGCAATTTGACAACTGAGAGAGGTTTTGCCAGTTTAAAAAACACTAAACGAATCTCAGCATAACTTTTTACTATGTTCTAAATAAAAGGTATTTTAAGGTTTACAAATACAAGTTATTAAGGTTTATACCTGCAAGTTATAAAGGTCTGAAGACAAATGCAGGTTATCAGATTTCTCTCTCATTATGCTGACATTCAGAGTCTTAACATTGTCAATAAAATGCTGATAGCTATCACTCTAATTCTGTCAGAGTACTATACTGCAAGACTAAGATTTGGAATTCTTTTTGGTTGTTTTCAAAAGATACTTTTCATTGTGCAAAAACATCTGTCACAGTCATTCTGGCATAAATATGTTGTTGTTAATACAATGTGTGTGTCTAAAATTTATGTTTTACAAACTCAAAGAACTCTTGTGAGTTCCAGGGAGTTGAATTGAAGGATTCACCTTAAACAGGTCAGATACACCCCTTCCTCAATTCCCTGGTCCTGATATCCTTCTCCTAAATTACCAGGACCTAAAGAAAAATTTTTTCTTCCTAAACTTAACCTTGTCCTCTGCCCTACCAACACCTTGCTAGGTCCAAGAAACACTGAACAGTTCCACACCACAAGTCCTGGACAGGAGTGAAACAACCAGCTACGCCAGGGTGTGACCAGCACCCAAGTTTCTCAGGCCCCTCAAGACTCTGACATCCCCAAACCAAGAGAAAGCAGTCTTGAGAACTTGATGGCCCTGTCCCCTTAACCTGCCATGTCTAACTCCTCACCCTTTTTATTACAAGAGAAAGATGGAAATGTCATACTTCTGCTGCCTTCCCTGTCACCTGGGTACCCTGTCCCTTTAAGAAACAAACTCTGCCCACCCTAATTTCCCCCTTCTCACTGAGGCAAGCTGATAGGCACCTCTCCTCCCCTCTCCTCTCCTCTCCTCTCCTCTCCTCTCCTCTCCTCTCCTCTCCTCTCCTCTCCTCTCCTCTCCTCTCCTCTCCTCTCTTCCCTCCATAATCCCCTTACCCTTATATCCTTCCCAACACCCACCGAATAAACTTTATACCCAAGCTCTCTCCACATGGTGTATCTGTCTGTCTTCCACTGGCCAGTGTCTCCCACCCACCAAGGGACCTGCCAGAGTCACACTGCCGTAAATCTTTCAGTAGGTTTGTTTGACATAGGGTTAGTTTGGTGAAAAACATGCTGGCTATGAAGCTCAGTAAAAGGCAGGCTATAAAACACAGTATATTTGCATAGGTATTATGGGGTTGGTAAATTCCTTTGCAGTTATATTTATGTTTAAAATATAAACTTGGCACATAATGAGTTTTTTTGTGTAGGAAGTATTTATGGAGTAGAACGTTGTCACCATGAAAATCTCTCTAGAAACACCAACAGCGATCTGAAAAGGGCCAACCAGTTGACAAAACAGACCTAAAAGGAAGATTTGCTGAGCGTTATAGTATCAAGTTTAATAGATAGTTCCTTTTCTACTACAAATTTTACTTAGTATTTAAACAAATGTTTAGACCTGTCCATCAAAATCAAACACCACTGTTATAAGAACTCTTATTTAGAATTCTATGAGCTTTCTGTATTTCTGTATTTCTTAAGCCATGCCTTATGAAGTCTCAAGTTACTCTGTAATCCTGTCTTGTGTGTGCCTGGGGCATTTCTCCTAACTTGTCATCAGTGTTGATCCAGGCCTAGTTAGAGTGTGTCCTACAGACCACACGCAGAAACAGGAAGGAAATCTGTTTAACCTGCTGCCGGATCCATGTAACCTTACTCTTCTGTTTAGACATTCCTAATTCACTGTGCCCTGCAGACTCTGGTGGCGAGCTCTGCCTGTGTGCTGGGCCACGATCATAGCAAATGTTTTCGGCTCACATGTTTAGCAACCGGGACTTCACTTATTGGAAATAAAGGGAGAGGTCAAATGAGTGAGGCCCAACGTCAGCCGTTCTCCACGACACTGGTCCTTTAAGAAGGGGCACTGGTGAGAAGCACACGGCCTGAGGAATTCAGAGTTGTCAGGTATCAGCAGCTTGGCTGCTCAAGATTAAATTAAGACAATCACTGGCAGAACATAAGGTGACGATAGGCAGCTGTATGGCTTGATATCTGAGGGGCAGAGGCACCGTTTCCGTGAGTGAGGCAAGAAGAAGGTTCTGAGGCAGAACTCCAGCATCCCAGAGGTTCACGACGGACCATGGTTCACGCTTACCTTGGGTTGTCACTTACAAGGTTCAGGGGCCACCAGTAAGGGTGGACACAAACCAAACCCCTAGTCATCACATGGAGTCATCAGGGGCCGGAGCGAGGTGCTTTAAGCTTGGTAGGGAAGTACTGGGTCTTTTTACCTGGGGGAACCACTGCTGAATGATTGCACGTTTATGGAGGCATGGCCAGATGTGTGGGAGGAAACTACCGTTCCATGTTGGACATAAAATTACAGCGATTTTGAGTTGAAAAAGTGACCATATAGAAGAGTTGAAGGTTACAGGATCCCTAGCAGTCCTCAGCTGCAAGGGAGAGCCTGCCGAAGTCATAGAATCAATGAAAGGTTTATGGTGGCATGACCCTGGCAGGTCCCCTGATGGGTGCGAGAGCGCAGTGGGTGGGAGACGGACAGATATGCCTTATGGAGAGAACTTGGGTATAGAGTTTATTTAGTGGGTATTAGAAAGGATATAAAGGTAAGGGGGGGATATGGAGGGAAGGTGGGGAGGTCTCAGATCAGCTTTCCTTGGCAGGAAGGGGAGGAGATTGGGGTGGGCGGAGCTTGTTTCTTAAAGGGACAGGGTACCCAGGTGCCAGGGAAGGCAAGCAGAATTATAATACCTACCATTGTCATTTTTCTAATAGCAGGCACTATATTCACGGCACAGAATTTCTGTATCACATTTTGGTAATTCTGCAATTCTTTTTTTGCCTTTTTAAAAATCATTACTAAATTGGTGACGGCAATCTTTGATCGTTACATTTGGTGTAACCATTTGTGACTGTTATGAACCAGTAGCTGTCAGGAAACAACAGGGGAGAGGAAGCCATACTGTGGCTCACAATTTGAAGAACCCGAGTCTATCCTGATATGGAAGGTAAAGGAGCTTGCAGCTGTGGCAGTAAGAGGACGAGGCTGCTGGATTAAGCCTCTGCTGACAAGAAAAGGGGAATGTCGGTGCATATCTGGCCGTCTCCTTTATTCATCTAGGACCACAGCCCACAGCACCGTGCTATCCACACCCAGGATAAGTCTTCATTTCCCTCTTTTTTTTTTCTGTAAATGTCTTTGTAGATATTGTCATAACACACACACATAGGAAACCACTTGGTAAAAGTTAATCACAACTACCCCACTGATCAGAGGGGTTTTTTTGTTAGGTACCTTTCCATTTTTGTGACCAACTATCTGAAAAGAAAGAAGAGGAGTGTGTTACATCTCAGTTTGCAGAGGCACAGTCCATGTGGTTGGGAAGTCACGGCAGCCAGAGTGGTTTATAGTGGCTGCAGGAGCAAGGCTGCTAGACTGCCTCTCAGCAGACCAGAAAACAGATGAAGAAGGATAGCATCCTTGACTTAATTCTCCCTTTGGACTCAGCACAGGATCGCAGTATGGAGGATGAAGTCACCCACATTCAGGTGAGTCTGTCTTCCTCAGCTGATTGTCTCTAGAGACGCCGTCAGAGACCAGCACAAGCATGTCAGCCATGCTGACAAGAAAGGCTAACTGTGAAACATGCTCATAGAAAGGGAAACTTTATTCATGAAGACACTGTCTGCTCAGTTGCAGGATGTGAAAGAATCGAGCTGTAACTGGGCTGGAAGCTTCCTCCCTGGTAGCTGGCTCCCACGGTGTTGGAAGATGCCGGCTATGCAGGCTGTGAGCAGAAGTGTCACTAACACTTGCTCAGCCATGGGCTCTGCCTGCTGTGTCACTGACTTTCCAGTCAAGATGTGTATGCTGGTGCAACAGTCGCAAGACTGTCATGGGGTTAACTATATATCTGTTTCATGATAGTATTTGGGAGCCTTTCTACAGGAGAAAATATATGTCTGGGGCTATACACCTGACCAAAAGACACTGTAGGTTCTATTGGTATAGCTAATGGTTTTTGTTAATGTTGTTTGTTTTGCCAGATGGGCATGATGTGCCCATTAAATTGCCTTCTAAATATTTTTGTTTATGCGATTTCTGTTGGCTTTGTTATTCTGAAACATTTCTTTCTTTCTTTCTTTTTATAGCATACCAACAGTCTCTGCAGAGACTCATAACTGTCACAGCGCTAAGAATAAGAGACTGGTGAGTTGCTCATCCCTAAGTAGGGCAGCTGTACCAAAGTCTCAAGGACTATCACAGAAGAAGGAGTAAAAAGACTGTGCAAGCAGGGTGGGGTGGTGTGCTGCGGAACCCTGGTTCCAGCCAGGCAGTCATGACATGGCCATTGCTCTCTGGAACTCCCTGGAACTCCATCATGCTTACCTGTGTAAGACCTGCATGAGAGTGGGAATTTTAACATTTCATCAAGAGGGAGGTGCTGATGAGGTTACCGCTCCTAGAGATCTTATAAGCAGTTAATGGATGCTAGGGAGAGATGTTTTCCTCAGTGATATTACCAATAGGTAAATTGTCTGTGCTTTTACAAATAGCCCCTCACCCACGGTCCTCTAAGAAACCCTAATTAATCTCACTGGTTGAATAGAGAGAGAGAAAGAAAAGAAAGTAGAAAAAAAAGCTAATAATGAAATTGAAACACCAGAAGATAATGATATAATAGAGGAATATGATAAAATTATATAATTTGTGTATATTAAAATGGCATAATGAAAAAACATTTGTATAATTAATATATGCTAATACTTTAATGACAAAGTTTATCTGTAAATGTCATGTGTTTTCTAGGTACTCCAGACTAGCTCACCATCTCCCTTTCCTTGGGCCCCTCTCTCCCTAGCCATGGGAAGCATCAGGTCCAGTAATAGCCTCTAAGTGTACAAAGGAAAGAAGAACCACGCATGTCTCCCTTTAAACCTATGTGTAACGAGGAGGGCATGCCAAAGGATGAGATGAGCTCCTCTTGAGCCAAACAGCCGAGTTATAAATATAAGGAAAGAGTCTCGAAGGAAATTCAAAGTGCTACTCCAGAGAACAGCCAAATGATAAGAAAACAAAACAGTTTTACTGCCAATATGAAAAATTTTAACAATCTGGAGCGAAAAATCAAACCAGCTACAGGCTATTCCAGAGCAAAGTCTTAAGTTTTAATCCTATGAAGACTGGACGGTGTAGAAGCTACAGAAATACAGTCAGAACCTAAAAGATATTTGTCCACGAGGCTGAAGAGGGAAAAGCCATTTGTGGTGTGGAATCATCCAGTTTGAAGCAAAACCACTATGCTGACGAGCAATCCAGGAGCTGCGGCTAAGGTCGTCGGGGAAGGGGGCCATGCAAACAAGAGGTTTCCACTGCCTGTCATCAACCTTGTGTTGAAAAAGGATACCATGTTGGACTTTCATAGCTGGAGAGACTCCAACCCACGCCTGGCACCAACGCATCAAAAGAGCCCGACTCTCCCTAGAGGACAATGCAGCTGGCTGTCTTGGCCTGGAGCCAGCGCTTGTTTGTCACCCCAAAGTTCCTATGGACAGTACGAGTTCCACTGGCTCTGTCTCTCCGGGCTGTGCTGGAGCTCATGTCTTTATAGCACGGCTTACTGAGCAGTTCAAGTGTGCTGTTGAGAGCTTCTGCTCAAGGAAAAATTGCTTTCGAAATATTATATTTGCTGTTTACCCAAGAGCTTAGAAGGAGGGGTGTGGTAAGGCCAGTGTGATTTCTAGACATGATAACACAAAATCCATTCTGCAGATTGAGGAATAATTCCATATTTAAGAAACACTGTTCAAAAGGCCACCATTACCACAGGAGAACTGAGACAAGTTGAGTGAAAACTTAGAAAGGGTTTTCTAGAGACCAATCAGAGATCACTCTAGAGACCATTAAAAAACTTGGTGACTCACAAATAGCTCGAAATGTTCCAGTTCCCATGCATGACTTTGAGAGGATCTAGATTTCAGTGGAAGAGGTGGTAGAGAGAGCCTGAGAACTGGACATGACTGAATTCTGCAGTCCTGTAACAAACTTTAATAAAGAAGTGATTGCTTTGTATAGATGAGTACAAGCGTGGGTTCCCAGCCTGGTAAAGGCGCCAGCAAAGACTTAGGGTGTTATAATACTGAGTTTGCAGGCAGCGGCACAAACTTCTGCTTTGAATGAAGTTCTGCTGTGGGTAAAATGCTTCCAGCAGACTGTCAGTAACAAAACGATTTGATGTGACATTCTGGACTTGTCTTGTTTGCAGTAAGATGATCCAGCCTGCGGCAATCACTACCCCCACCACTGAGCAGCCACTACGTGGACGCAAGGTCTCTGTCAGCTACAAGAATATAACCCGCTGGAGCCTCAGATGATTCTGAGTAGATCTTAATTAACAACATCGTATTTGAGAGTAAGGTAAATATACATTGGGTTTAGACATGCATATTGTGTAGACTGTACACTTAGCAGACAACAGTAAAGCATAGACATAAATCTCATATACACAGGGAAAGCCCAAAGAAACACGTGACTCACTTCACTGCGATTGCTGTCTCATTGCAGGCTGGAAAGCTAACTGTATCCACAGGCTCGCGTGTTTGAATGCTTTAGATCTTTAGAGGGAAGTCACGCTTTGAGGGACCGTGAATCCTTTGCAGCGATGGCTTAGTTAGCAAAAGTGGGTGGTTTGGGGCAGTTCTTAAAAGCGACGTCTATTTTTGTGTTGTTCCCACTGCCCACAACTGAGCTGTGGCACTGTGCCATCCCTCTGTGATGGACTGACATGCCCTGAAACGGAAGCCAGAACAAACCCTTCCTCCACGAATTTGGTTCTACTCTTTATGAGTGTATACACTCTTTATTCGGAGTGGTCTGGAATGGAACACTCATTGTGTCGGATGTACACTGATATTCCAATTCAAAGATAGAATTTGGATAATAAAATGTGACAGAGGTTTTACTGATACGATGTGATAGGCATCATGTTCTAACATGCTCTTCTTAATCTGTTTGCTTTGTGGTGAGTTAATGCGGTTGTATGGTACAGCATGTGACAGGAGGAGAGGACACAGTAAAGAAAGGCACATGCCTTGCTTCCGTGCTTTAAAACATGATGCAGGACTGACAGGCGTGGGACAGAGGACACTACACGCTACTGCAGCTAAACAAGCAATCCACAGCTGGGAAAGAAAGAAAACGGCAGACACCAGAACTCAGTCTTCAGAGAGAATAAAAGTTGCTAATAGATTCTGAAGGCATCTCAGTGCTCAGTGCTAAATGCCAGGTATCTGACCTAAATTCATAGTGAACCCTCACAGTGCCTCTGTAGGGAAGTGTAACACCTGCGTTACTAAGTTACTCTTGGTCCAGTTCGTGTGCAACTGTACCGTTCACGAGCCAGGCAGGGGCCTGGAGATTGAAAAAACACACAAGAGACCTGGGTCATTCCTGAGGAGATAATGCTGAATGCCTTTTATTCAAGTTTAGGAAAAACCTTATATCCCTAGCTGCTGCACAATGGAATTCGCCACAGGCAGGTGGGAAATTACCACACCCAAGGTGGAGTCAACAATGCCCTATAGCTAATCACAGGGTGGGGGTGGGGTAAAGGGAGCACAGGAACAAACAGGGATTTAGCTAGAAAATGCAACAAAATGTCTGGCCAGAAACTGTCCGCAAGATGAGTCCTGAGAGGAGAGGCAGACCCGTGGGCTCTATAGGGAAGGCTTCATTATCTTACTTTACAGGCGAGTTTCCTTCAGGGCGAGTCCTAGCTGTACCGCTTACCAGCTGGGCAGTCTCAAGTACATTTATTCTATAATAATAATAATATTGATCTTCACTTTCCAAGCCCACAAAACCGATACAAGTGATGCTGTGGTTGTGTGTGCGAGTCACTTCACACAGGGTCTGAAACCATCTTAGAGAGTTAGCTCTAAGATGTTGGTTGTTGTTGCTTTTATCAGTGAGATCACGCCTGGGAAACAACACCTTCGGAAGGTGGCGGCACACCCATATGCAAGAGGTCTCACTCTAGGGAAGCCACCTCAGCTCGCATTCTATGGTAGAGATGTAATTTCTCAGAGAGGAAAATGGGGCCCCAAAATCTCATTTTCTAATATAGTAATGGCCATTAACCTTTTGCTCAACCTAAATGAACTCTGATCAAGTTACAAAGACATCTATTCATATGAATTTTTTAAAGGAAGAAAAAAATTAAGAGGCCACTTTTCTGTTTCCAACCTGATGCTCTGTGTGGCTCAGTATTGCATGACACCACGGAATATTAATGGTAAGAGAGTGCCTGCTGCAGGGCAGTGCATGGCATTTCCATCCAATAAATGTCATTTTGTGACAACTTAGACACAGGGGGAAGAGCTCTTTCTAGATGTTTGCAAAACCAGATTAACGGGAAGGTCAATGAGGCAGAAAGCAAAGGCACAGTTGCAGGGCTGCCAAAGCGCTTCTGAAAGCAGAAGATTAAGACAAATGCTCACCAGATCCCCCAGGGAGATCTGTATGTGTGTAGGGAATATTTTGGCAGAGTCTGGGAGGTAAGAGATACGCCCTCCGGATGCATCACGGAGTAATGTTCTCCGTAAAGTTCTGAGCTGCCAGGTGTTGGTTTAGTTTTCTGAGCATTTGCCATCTTGCTTTGGAGAGAATGGAGGCCTGAAAGGGGTTTTGCTATACTTATAGAAGTAATAAAAAAAATGGGGTAAAATTTGATGAATAAGTACTGAGATGTGTAAGGTCACAAAATATTTCAGAATATTGCCTCAGATGGTGCTCCTAGAATTCAGTTACATCTAGACCTTGGGTGTTACCTACAATCTTCTGTATTACTTACTGGAGCTGATGCTTTCTCTGAGGGGGAGACATGGTTGATTTTAGTAACAGGAAAGTAAATTTAAGGCTGAAGGTATTGAAAGATCTTGATAAATCCAGATCCCCCTAGCAGGAAAACATAGAGCCAAAAATCTAAGCAGGGAGGGAAGAATCAGAAATCTAGGATTAGCCGGTTCAGTTTCAGGAACTAGCTGAAGATAAAGTTGGATTGTAATCTTGAGAATAATCTTGAGAAACAGGGAGTTGCCCCCTCGTGATCATCACTGGACCTCCCTACCCCTTTTGGATTACTGGGCTGTGGTTTCTTCCCTTAAAGACCCCTTCTCCCAGCTACTCGGGGTCGAACTCTTCCCCTGCGTGGGTTATGAGTCTCGGCCCCAGTGCACTGGTTCCCGTCTTCCCGTCGATTAAACCTCATGTGATTGCAGCAAGGACGGTCTCTCGTGAGTTACTGGGGAGGTCGTGTTATCCCGAGACTTGAGTGAGAGTCTCCCCATATCGGGGGTCTTTCAGTATGACTACATGGTAGAGAACTTGCCTGGCACATGCAAAACCCTGAGTTCAATTCCCAGCACCACTGAAAAATGGAAAAGGTAATGAACACAGATCTAATCCCTATGACAGGACTCTTGGGCCTCCTATCTTCTGAGTGCCCAGTTCAGCAGAGCCAACACTGAGTCAAGTGCTATCAATTTATATGTGTGAATATGTGTTGTGGGATCATCTTTTTGTATGCTTTTTGTCACTCTGACTGGTATAACACAAAGCTAAGTAGTCGATAGGTAGGATTTTTGAAGCACAGAGAATACTGGGAAGAAGGGCAGAGTCACCAGTGGAAGCAGAGGGAACAGACATGCAGGAAAAGAGGCAAAAGGCACAAGTCATGTAGCAATACATAGAGGAATAAAAATGAGTAAATTTAAATTATCAGAGTTAGTTGTAAACAAGACTAAGCTATTGGTTGGACTTTCATAATTAATAAGATGTCTTTGTGTAGTTTCTTTGGGAGCTGGCTGACGGGACAGAGAAAGACTAGCAACACACATACGCACAAATACCACTCACAGTGTGTGTGGTGGCAGTGGCTGATCTGTTGTGGCTGTGCTGATCTTGCCATATAAGAAGACAATTATGTGATACATGTGTAGGTGATAATATATTAGTAGTCTGGATAGGTTTGCTTTATTAATTATGTTGATTTTATTCAATAGTAAGATTCCATACCTTTGTTAATTTTTTTGTGCCAGAAAGACATAAACAAACACAGAAATTTCACCCACGTTCTTTTGTACATTAGACAGAGATGGACCTTCCCAATAGCAAAATCACCTATGTACCTTGTTTTCTCAGATAGTGAAACTCTAAAAATATTTTTTATATCCGAGGAGATGTACTGGTTATGCATATAATAGGGAGGGACTTGATCGCAACAAACCCCGAGGACATACCTTGGGAGATTCTGGCTTTAAAAAATGTGACAGAATCAAAGAGAAAATAACCTCATTTGAAGAACAATGTGAAAGTATTAGAAACGCTTCAAAAAGTTGTGTTGAGAATAAATGAAGGAAGGAAGCTCCAGTGTGTCTCTTTATCTAATGACGAGATCTGTTTAAGGAGATATGTGAAAAGCCAGAATCTCTGGGTAGTGCACTGGAGACCATAACCCCACATCCTCCTTATAGGGCTCAGCCTGATGAACCACACCACATGAGTGTCTGGAGCTAACTGTGGGAGAGAGAGTAGATGAATCCTTTGTGAACTGTTTCAGTTAACTGTGAAGGAAGTCATCACAATCTCATCTTAAATTGCCCTTGAAGCACAAGGTACCATGGGCTATGTGTGGCTCAGTTTGTACGAATGATCCCCTGTTGCCTTTGGTAAAGACAAGCTCCATTGCCTCTATTCTTTTTCTTTTCTTTTCTTTCTTTTCTTTTTTTAAAGGAATAGCTATTTGTGTACTGCAGTCTAATGAAGTTGCTACCAGAACAAAACAAAAATCCCAAGAAAATAAAATCTTTACCTCCTTCTGTGATTTTTATAAAGGAATTGGAAACTGCCCGAAATCCATCTTCATATAGAGATGCAGGAACTTCCTGGAGCAACACATATTGCAACAGTCATGAGCATTAGTAGAGTGCATGTCCTTTTTGCCTGTTTAAGAGAATATCCTTCCTCTACCCGCCCCGATGCTTACATGCTGAGGTGTACGTTAGTATTTACAGTAAGAAAGCACACCCAAACCGCATTATGTAGCTCTAGCACATCAAACAGCGATGTGCAGAAAGAAGCAGAAAGCTTGAGCTCAAGCTATTGTATTGGGAGTGAGGTTCCAAAATATTCTTCACTGATCTTTTAATGCAACACTGCCCCAGTCCTGAGGTCCAGCTCATGTCCAGCTGCAAGGACAGCTGGAGTGTGTCAGAAGCCACAATGCCACCAAAAAGAAAACTCATCTCCACTCCTACCAAGGCAAGACAGGCTGGGGGAGGGGGACCAGAAAAGGCTGCTACCAAGTTACTGTCTGTCCTCAGGTGTTGTCCACCCTGCTGCAACCCATCCCTAGAGAGACAGACTTAAAGACTTTTCCTCCCTAAATCTCTGTTTGGAACTCTGGGAGGGATCACCTGGAAGACTATTCTGCACCAGCTTGAAAAGAAACCATGTGATAGCGTAGTGCAGAAGGTGAGTAGGAGGTTGTGGTTCCTACAGTGGCCTCAGGTTCCCTGCGGTGTGGTTGCTGATCGGCAGTCACTAGGCTGTAGTGGGAAGTGTCGCTATTAGGGTTGCTGTAATAGTTGTGTGGTACCAAGTGGAGACGGTGATAGGGCTGGCCACCAGGCCTCTGAATTAAATCAGTCAAGAAGAGACAAGACAGAATGTCCACAAAGCGATAAGATGACGGCATCCAGATTCCCCTCTGCATGCTGTGAATACCATTGGTTAATAAAGACACTGTTTGGGGCCTGTGATAGGGAAAAAAAAGTAGAGCTGGGGGGGGGAACTAAACTGAATGCTGGGAAAAAGGAGGCAGAGTCAGGAGAAGCCATGTAGCCCCGCCAGAGACAGACACTGGAACTTTACCTGGTAAGCCACAGCCTCGTGGCGATACACAGATTAATGGAAATAGGTTAAATTAAGATATGAGTTAGCCAGAAACACGCTTAAGCTGTTGGCCAAACAGTATTAAAGTAATATGGTTTCTGTGTGATTATTTTGAGGTTGAGCAGCTAGAAATGAACAAGGGGCTTCTAACTATATGTTGTCACTACATAAACACTGTAGAACAGTGCTCAGTACCCTAATTATTCCTATTACAACAGAGAAGGAAGTCTAGAAAAATATGAAAGAGGTTAAACTTAGATGCAGAACCAAGGAAACTCTACACACATGGGTTATACAATCTACAACAGCCATGAATTGGAGGCACATGTACCAGCCACATAGACTGTGTCCTCTACTTTCAAAGGTCCCCAAGACCATATCCCTAACCTAGCCAAGGCAGTCTCTCTAACCCAGGAATCATGAAAACCACAATAATCTTCCATCACCAAAAAAGTCAAGGGGTTGGATAGATGGCTCAGTTGCTAAGACAGCGTGCTACTCTTACAGAGGACCCGATTCTGTTCCCAGAGCCCAGAGAGAAGCTCACCACCATCTTTAACTCCAGTTCCAGAGGGTCTGAAATTTTCTTCTGACCTCTGTGAGCGCTGGGCCTTCACACAGTATACAGACAAACATGCAGACAAAACACTTTGTATACATAAAAGAAAGATAAACAAATTTTAAAAAGTTTAAAGACGAGTTTGGAAAAGTACAAGATAAATAAAGAAGAGTTGGGCTGTGATGGCACACACCTTTAATTCCAACTTCCTTAGGCAGAGGCAGGCGGATCTCTGTAAATTCAAGGCCAGCCTGGTCTACAAAGTGAGTTCCCGGACATCCAAGGCTACACAGAAACCCTGTCTTGAAAAACAGAAAACAAACAAACAAAAAGAAGTAAAGCAGGAGGGTTGTCGAGGTGGTCCAGCAGGTAAAAGCGCTCACCACAGACGCCTCACGACTGGGTCAGACTCCCAGAACCTAAGGCAGAAGGACAGGACCAGTTTCTGAAAGTTGTTCTCTGCCCTATGCACAAGTGCATATACACAGACAGATAGATACACACATACACACACACACACACACAACACATACATACACACAGATAGACAGACACACAGATAGACACACAAACACTCATTCACACACAGACAAACAGACACACACACACATACACATACATACACAGACAGACAGACAGACAGACACACATACACACACACTCACACAGACAGACACACATACACACACACACAGACAGACACACACACACACTCACACAGACAGACACACACACATACACACACACTCACACAGACAGACAGATACACACACCCGCACCCCCCATGGCATATACATGGCTGTGTGTGCACACATGGTCTTCACACACCAATAATAAATTTAAAAAATATGGAGTTGGGCGTGGTGGCACACGCCTTTAATCACAGCTCAGAAGGCAGAGGCAGGAGGCTCTCTGTGAGTCTGGGGCCAGATTGATCTACCTAGTGAGTTCTAGAACTACATGAAGAGTGCCTCAAAGGAGGCAGAGGAGGAAGAGGAGGAGGAGAGGAGGAGGAGAGGAGAAGAAAAAGAAGAGAAAAAAGAAATGTGGAAGATTGTCTGTGTGTGCTGAACATCATCTGGGGGTTATTTCATTTGATTACTTTATTAGTTTAAATTAAGATTTTTATCCAGACTGGGCTAAAAGTCTCTTTTTTCTCTCCTACTACTAGATATCAGGGGTAAAGTCAAAATGTTTATAGATTAAAGACTAAAGAAATACGTGTTGGTTACGGTTTAAGTTTGGTTAGAAAAGTTATGTGAAATACAAGTCTGCCTGTTTACAATCACAATAATGTCAAGGTTGAGTTTTAAATGTAAAGCTTATTCTTTGTCTGCTTATGCTATGAAAACAAACCTGGTTAATTGAAGAATTCATATAATAGATCATGGGTGGCCAGAAAGAAAGTTATTTGCTATTGCAAGGGCATTTTAGTTAAGATAGAGCATACTGACAGAATTTTCTTTCTCTGACGGTGGCTTCAAGGCATGACGTACACACTAAAACAGTTCCATTATGGTCCTTGACCAGGCAGTCTACACAATTAGTGAGTGACAGGTTCTGCTTAGAGAAATGAGTTCTAGAGTAAAAGATGAAGACTCAGCATGTTGACCTTCATGTACACACACATGCACACAGACATGCACACATTCCTGTACACACACACACACACACACACACACACACACACACGATTAGGAAAGGACAACATGAAATATTTTCTGGGTATGTTTTTGTCTAATAAGAGAATTTAGGATTAGGACCGTCTCTTGTCAATCGTACTTAAGAAAAGAATATATGTATATTTAGGCAGAAGGAGGCATAGCAAGTTCTCTACCCACAGGGGATTGATTCTAGGGCACCTAGACAAAAATAGAAAGTCTCCAGATGTTGGAATCCATGATGCAGAGAGCCTGACTTTGAACTTTACATATCCTCCTGCTGTACTTCCTTCCATCACAGCATAAATATGTAAATAGGTAAGTCATTGTTATACAGCATTATTTAGGAATTAGTAGCAAAAGGAAAGGCCTGTGATGTTCTGTAGAGGTAGAATTATTTTCTTGATTCTGAAGGTTGTTGGATTCCACAGAAGCAGAACCTGCAGAAGGGCTGATTAACTAGAAAATAACACAAGGAAGTGGAGGCAACTTAGTGCCTGAGAACCAACGCCGGTGGAGTATACGGATGGAGAAGGGACTGGGTGCTGAGAAGCTGGGGGCTACGAGGTGGAAGTCAATGTCCTCAGTAACAATTAGAAAAACATTTGGAACAAATACAGCTAAATGTTTATTGAGTCCTTCTTTCCCATTGTTCTTAACTAACAAAATTCACATTTTTTTTCCCCCTAGGTCACACATATCAACAGTTCCAAAGTTGAACTTCCCAGACCCCTTTCACCTGAGTGTGTGATATGATGCCCCTGAGACATGGGCATGCATCCCAGAGATGGTTCATCCTTCCCACTAAGGGACAAAGCCTGAGAAGAGAAGGATGTTTTCCCCTGAGCACTCTCCTGCCTTGTGAGTGAGTGGTCCTGATGCTGGTGATGCAACTCTCTTAGATCTGTAAAGAAGAAAACTATGGCTAAAAAAGACCAAGGATGGAAGGAACCAAAGGATGAAAGATAATCTGAGGGAAGCTTGAGCCATGGCATCTCCTGTTATTTGAAGCAGAATACCTTTCTAACAGATAGAATAAAGTCCATCTTGATGGGAAAAAAAAATACGACTAAGAATACATCCTAACACGTCTTCCTCATTGCTTCTCAGCTTTTTGGCCAAGACGAGCAAAGCATGCTTTCCTCAAATAGTTCTTCGGGCGACTTCAGGAAGCTAGTTGTCCTTGGGGAGGATGCACTGCGCTGCAGGCCGCTAGGACATTGAGTCCTAGTGTCACACACATCCCAGCAAACACAGTCTTACCGGCACTGACTTCACCTGAGCTTGTAGAAAGTAGATATGACCTCTTGGAAACCAAATTACCAGCTGGATGAGGGGATAACTAATATCCCCAGCACTGCTGGTCACCATGCAGGCTCCTTAACAAACACGTTAATTCTAAGGCTGCGCACCCGGAGTAAATTATAGAGACTTAATTACAGATTCCCGAGGCGCGGATGGCAGCTGGGGGGTTCTGATCCCTGAATCATGCTATTTTATGGATGTGAACTACTTTATCACTGTCAGTATGTTAAGTGTGAGCACAAGACAGATTTCCAAGTGATTTCTGTAGGAGACTTGGTGTGCATTTGTTGACATCAATATGGAATGAAGAGAATATTCTTTCTCAGGTTCAAACAAGTAGAAAAAGGTGGTGTTTCTATTTCTTAAATAAAAGGCAAATTCATTGAAAGTACACATGCCATCCACGCGTGAATAACTAACAAAGACTTATCAGGAACCAGAACAACCAGCCCCATTTCTGGTGCCTGTTTTAGCACTGAATCAGCTATTGTTTGTAACATTGCTGCCTCTTTTCTCAGCTTAGGTAAACAATACAGGTGGGCTGTCAGTTCTTAAGGAAGTCATTTCCATCCATTTCTTGGCTGACATTTCAGGAAGAAAATGGACTCAGTGGGGCTATGCCCACAAGCAGAGATAAGCACGTTCCACATGGCAGTGTGACTCCAAGGAGAGTCACAGGGTCTTTATTTCAAGGATCGGTTCAATATTTCATTACAGAGAAAACGTGTTTGATCAGGCAAGACCTTCGAATCCAGGCTACTGTGTGGTCAGGGGAATGTTAATGACTGCCTGGCAGCTTGTCACAGACATCGGATTGGCCCCCACGGTTTTCCTTCTTTTTGGTGGCTATGGCAGTGCAGACTGCCAGAGAGAAGTCTGCTTCCAAGCAAGCTTTCATCTCTATTTGATATCTCCAGCCCAGGCCTATCCAGAATTCACAGTCACACTAATGTAGTTTTGATTCACATCCATTTGTGTCCCTGTACATGACTCCTTTATCTGCTTTATGAATCTGTGTCTGATCTCCCCAGGAGATGAAAGCGCCTGAAGAATTTGAATTTCTTCAACACGGTGAAGTTACCCCGAGACTGTCTGTGCCTTTGATTAGACAGCCCTTCAGGACACTGTCTCCACCCACACTCCCTTGCAGATGCTCCCCACCCCCACCCCCCGTGTCCTAAATTACTGAATGAAGAAGAAGCTGGGGAAGCTTCCCCTTGTGGGTCTTATCTCTTACATGACCAACAGAAAGTTCCTCACCAATGGTAATAACTTCTACTTTTTAGTAAATTATCTTTCAAGCAAAGACTGATGGTTCTTATGCTACTAAATGACGCCAAAACAGTAGCCATAGTAAATGGAGATGGCGAAAAAGTATTTCACAAATGGCCCAGCTTAGACTTCAGCCTTAAGTTGGTTCTAATCAACCAGACTATGACTCCAGACTAAGCATAGGAGTCAGGGCTGTGGTTTCTGCTTCTCCATCCTTCCTGTGTGACTGCTCCCACAACCGGGTCAGATCCAGAGTTCTGAAAGGCAGGCTATCCACATGAACACAAGCCCTGGAGGACTAAACGGTGTGTTTGTGGAGTGTGGCAGACAGGCGTCTTCCCCGATGGAGCTGGCAGGCAAAGGATGGCACAGGAAGAGAGGTGGACATGACTGCTTCTCAGCACGGGCACAGTGGTAGATCCATGGGTAGTGACGTGCAGGGAGACCTCCCCTGGTTAGATGCAATGCAGAAACTAGGGTGCATACGTCAGTGCTTGGAACTGGCATACCAGAGCAGGAGCCTGTTGCCAGTGTGTGCAAAGCAGAGGCTACAGTTGATCTGAAATACAAGGTGGGACATAACCTCAAGCACCATGCAGCAGATGAGGTCTACAAACATCCCATTGTTAGGTTTCTATTGCAGGCAAGAAGTGAGCCAGTGGGAGTACGGGAGTCAGGTCAGAGTGGCTGAGGCTGGGTTGGGTAGAAAGTTGAGAATTAGTGTCTTCTGTCGTGTACGGTAAAGGGGGAGCACGTGGACTGGAGGTCAGTGACACACAGCCCAGTCCAGTATTAGATACGTGAGTCGGGGAGCACCGGGACAAATGGGCCCCTGCCACTGGGCTACCATCCCCTGTCCTAGCCCAGTCAGAATGTGAGGTGCTTTTCTGTTACCATACTCCAGCTCTTTGGAAGCCTGCTGCATGGCAGCAGGTAAATGTCAAATCTTCATTGAAAATGTGATTAATTAAACTGGCTAGGATTCCATCTCACTTTAATTATAGGACAGACAAAGAGTCAGTCAGCCTTTGAAAATCTATTCCAGGTTTAGAAGTAATTAAAAGCCACGTGTCCAGGTAAAAGAGAATTCGTATGTCCTTCAACTCTCCCCATACCCAGTATCATTGTTCCCTTCCCTTCATCGGCAAGGTATCTGTTCTGTTCATGTTGAATCGCAACAGCAACAAAGCAAGCCTCCCCAAGCCTCCTCAACTGAATATTATAGTTGGTTACTGCTCTGCTGTTCATGCAGGAACTTTCTTAGCCACTCCAATTGGTCGTAGTCTGAGAGAGCACTTTCTCAGCCCAGATAAAGTCTGGTAAGATAAAGGAGAGGGGGTGGAGACTTCCCGGGTTTCATTCATTGCTGCAGCATGAACCAGACGTCCTGGCCTAATGCCTAGGTGGCCTGCATGGCGCTACTCAGCAAAACTTCAGAAGGGCACAGAAAGCCATTCCACAAGAGCACTTCCTTTTCCCAGGGCAAACATGCCCTCACAACAGTATCGAGACATTTAGAGTTCTCTACTATACCCTCGCAACAGTATCGAGACATTTAGAATTCTCTACTATACCCTTGCAACAGTATCGAGACATTTAGAATTCTCTACTACACTTGCTTAGGTTTCCTTTTTTCAATTTAGGTATGGGACCCTTAGCTTCTCCCCCACAAACAAAACCCTTTTTGAAGTTCAGCCATGATAAGTAAGATTTCCCCTTAGACAGCTTTACCCAAAATAATAAAAATTAGGAAATGTGGAGAATCTGAAGCACATGTGGTTTTGGTTTCTTGAGGTCTCTTCAGTTACATGGAATTCTTTAAAGATGTAGAAATATTTTTACAATATCACCATCAGGATCTTATTCAGTCCCTAACATCCACCCAATTATAATGTATCTGAGCAGGGCTTCTCCCTGCAAGGCCCAGACTTCATCCTGAGCTTAATATGTGAACTTAGTTAGAGCCCCCAGTGGGTGCTCATCAGATAAATGAAAGGACCTCAGCCAATGAGGCAGGAGAAATTTGGATATAAGAATTCTTATTTTCTCAACCAAAGAAAAACAGGCCAATAAGCCAAGGTGTAACGTTGACAGAATCAGGGCATTCTCTTGATTTCTTTGGAAATCGGCTACCTCATGCCTACCATACAAGGAGAATGGCAAGAATGCAGTTAAATGCTTTTGTATGTCATATGCTCAACCAATTTGATGCTCTTTTGTGTTTCCCCATAGCCTTCATGGAGCCTATTAATATAAAGAGATGTAAAGAAAGCATGGAACTAGGTTAGCTTGTGGGGGCTGTAGGGAAGGGGGATTTCCTTCTGAATGACTGTTTCTGATTTGTATTGCTGCTCTCTCCCACGCGTCTATCTCTTCTATCTACCTTCTGTGACAGGAAGAACTCAGAACAAGGAATGAATGGACAATTCCGAAAAGGCTGCACCCTGTGGAAGGAAAGATGCAGGTAGATGCTGCACTCTCACTTTTTAATGAGGATCTGTCTCTTCGGTACTTCCACTTGGTAACATCCCACTATTTTTTTAAAATTGTGGCTGAAAACTTGCCCCTAATTATACAATCCTGGCTGTTGAAGCTGCTGCTTATGCCTGGACACCCACTCAGAATATCACTGTAATTACACATCTGCCACTCTGGGTTCTGCGGAGACAGGAACATGCCGTAATTGGAGAGTGTCACCAAAGTGTTTACTGCTGAAATGAAGGTGGGCTAGCATCTGCTGCCGTTCCCTAAAGCTCTGGGTTTTAGCTGAAGTGAAGGTGGGCTAGCATCTGCTGCCATTCCCTGTAGCTTTATGCTTTAAGATGGTCTTTATTTTAACAACAATACCTTGAATTTGTAAAGTTCTTAATCCTTGTCGTGTATATGTCCCCCCGCCCCACGAGGTATGTGATGTAAGATTGGTGGTTGCCATTATATACAACTTTCTGATGGTCAGAGATGATTTGTCCTGCTCTGCGTCCTCTGTGCTATGATCTGTGGGAGCACTCACCCCACTGTGCTCGTGCTATGATCTGTGGGAGCACTCACCTCACTGTGCTCGTGCTATGATCTGTGGGAGCACTCACCCCACTGTGCTCGTGCTATGATCTGTGGGAGCACTCACCTCACTGTGCTCGTGCTATGATCTCTGGGAGCACTCACCCCACTGTGCTCGTGCTATGATCTGTGGGAGCACTCACCTCACTGTGCTCATGCTATGATCTGTGGGAGCACTCACCTCACTGTGCTCGTGCTATGATCTGTGGGAGCACTCACCCCACTGTGCTCATGCTATGATCTGTGGGAGCACTCACCCCACTGTGCTCGTGCTATGATCTGTGGGAGCACTCACCCCACTGTGCTCGTATATGTGGAAAGAGCACTGGCAAACCATCACCGTATTCTCTCCCTGTTTGTAGAGCTTCAGCCCCACCTATCCTCTCTGGTGCTGTCCATCAGTGATCCCCAAGTTCCTTGAAATGATGAAGTAAGCCCTGCACTCAGCATCTTCACTCTGAACTTGTCCGTCGTTTTGTCTGGTGGATGCTCTACTACCTAGTCACTGAGACCAGAGTTCTGACCTTCAGCCTTCTGTCCCCATTCTTCTCCTTAATAACCTTGTCTGCAAGGGTCCTCTTTCTCTTTCTGACACTGCATAGTCCATTCCTTATAACTGCTTTCATGCATGGCTTAGTGAGACAACATCCTGGTTGATTTTGCTGCTTCTAGCCCAGGCTGGTCCACTATGTGCAGCTGGCAGCAGCTTTTGTGACTGTACATCTGATAAACTCTGCTAATTAAAGGTTTTAAAAAGCTTCCCATACATTTTTTTTCAGATAGCTTATATGGTCTGATGCTCTTCATTTTTGGAGCCCTCATTTCCCTACACTTTCCAGAGCTCTCACTAAGAGCAGATACGTTTTTCTTCCTATCTAATATTTGCCCATGGCAAGATAAAATTCAATTTATTTAATATTCTTAAAACGACTGAATTCCAGACATGGGTAACAGGTTAGCTTTCCGTTTAATTCTCCCAGGGTAAAGGAGGAATGAAGGCAGGAGGAAATGTGACAGCTATGATATAGAGAACGTGGTCCCGGTGACCTCGGATGTGGCCTGAACCTTGATATCATTGACATGAGGTACTCAACTGTGACACTGTATGGTGGTTTTAGGCAAGAGCAGGTCACAGTGGCTGCTGGTGAGCCGCAGAGAACACATAATCTCTCCCCTGTTGTGATAGGTCTTAAGGCTGTACGTTAGTCTACTACTATCCCAGAATGTAATATTTAGTGAAAAAGTATCTTTAAAAAATTATACACACACACACACACACACACACACACACATATATATATATATATGTATATATGTAGACTATATAAACCCATGTAAGCACCATATCTGAGACCAAGTCCTTTATGAACAAAGATTAAATTCTCACAGCTTTGGAGTTAAAAATTCAAGGTTGAGACATCAGCAGGTTTAGTGTATGGCAAGGTCCCCATCTCCAAGGCAGCGTCCTGTTGTTGCTTGCATTAAAGGGGTGCAATGTTTCTGCATGGCACAGTAAAAAGAGTGCCTGCCTAGCTCCCTGGAGCCCTTTAATAAGGTTGCTTTTGCACTGAAAAGGCCCCATCTGTTTTATGCTAATTTGTTCTTTGAGATTTCACACTTGCATTCATGTAGTGCATTCTGTCACACTCACCCCTCTCAGCTCTCTGTTCTTTTCCTCCCAAGTGTCCATCCCATGTTCATGTCTTAGGACTGCTTTTGTTTTTCTTTGGTGACCCATTAGGTTTAATCATGGCCGCTCATATGAGCATGGGTATAAAGCTATCTACTGGAGTATGAGTAACTTGTCAATGACTACATTCCTGAACAAAATGACTTCCTCTCTTCCAACAGTTCCCAACTGCTCTAGTTTCCCTGGGTAGAGCAGGGTGCCCCGAGTTCCTCGCCATCCAGCGGTGACTATCTAGTGGCTCAGTCTTGTGTGGACAAGCACGGGTGATGCAACTTCATGAGTGCAATGGCCATGTGAGGCCATTAGACATCAGCTCACAGTCCTCCTTCGTACATGTCTGCTCTTTCAGTCTTCCTCCTCTCCCGCCACAGGGTGATGGTTCCTACAGGGTCTCAGACACAATCTAAGCACAGAGACAAAGTACCTGATGGGCCCAAGACACATCACAGAAGAGACAAGGGAAAGAATTCAACAGCCAGAGGATGGGGAGGAATGTCTCAAAATGCTGACACTACCATTGCACCGATGGAAACCTGAAGATACACTGACTGGTAGTGAGCTTCTTTTGGGACTAGAAGGATGCTGAAAGAGGAGGAATCATTTTCTTTAATGGTGTAGCCACTGGGAGTTTAGGTAGGAAGAAAAAAGGCTTAGAGGGATAGAAGGGGATACCAGAGAGTAACGATGATAAAAATTACCATAATATTGTGCATGTGTATGATCATGTCAAAAATTTAGGAGTTAAGATAACAGTATGATCCTTCCTCTCCCAAAACAATCTCACAGAATGTTGTGAGGCTTCCTTCCATGGGGGAGATGTAAATGAATGTCTACCCCTTCCTTATATGGTCCTTACAGCAAAGCAAAGTGTAATTCCACCAAAGTCAAATGTAGCGAACCGATGAGTTTGTTGGACTTACTTACAGAGCACATGAAAAGTTACTTCCAGGGTTAGGAGTGATTTCAGCCACAGCACTGGGAAGTCTCACCCTAGCACATATGGTGACTTAGTCATAGTTGTGTAGATAAAGCCCCCTCATTTAATATGCATGGCCCTTACGCTCTAGCACCTCTGGAGGACAGCATTCTACTGCACACATGATGTTATGTTAGAGTTGTTTGCTTTTACCTAGTAATTATTTTTATTGTATATAGTTTTACCACGTTAGAGCTATAATCGTTCCTTGTAAGTAGGGGGAAATGTTGTGGGATAATCTTTTTTGTACACTGTAAATATGCATCTCTGCCTTCTGATTGGTTTAATAAAGAGCTGAATGCCCAGTAACTAGGCAGGAGAGCATAGATGAGACTTCCAACCAGAGAGAAACTCAGGGTTAGAATCTAGGCATGCAAAGATGCCAAAGAGACAGAGAGCAAGTCGGACATATGGTACAGAAGAGAGAAAACCGAGCCGCCAAGCAGAATGTAGATCAGTAGAAACAGGTTAATTTGAATTATAAGAACTAGTTTGGGAAAAGATTGAACTAAAGGCCAAGCTTTAATAATTAAAAAAGGAATTGTTTGCTTTTTAAAAGTGTTGTTTGTGATGCTGACTTGAGTTTTATTTTTATTTTTAAAAATAATTAAATAAAAATTAATTTTTATTTGGAATCAAGATAGAATTTTTAATAATGTCTGAAATAGTACCATTTCTGCTATGTATTAATGCAAAGTGGCTTTCTCAACATCAATAGTTATAAAATCAAAATATCAATCAGCTCTCAGGATGCTGAAGATATTCTATACCCTGCAGCAGAAAAAATTGGGGCAGTTTAGCTCTTTATGGGAAAACAAACAAGCTCATTCACCCCTTTTGTCTGCGAATTTGATCAAATTTTTAGTAGGTGCTAGCTAAGATTATGTGTGTGAAAACCTGTACTGAAAATGGTTTTAAAATGTATTTCCTTAAGAGTTATCATCAGTAAATGCTTGTTTTGTATAACTATGTCTATGGATAGACTAAATTAAGAACAGAACTTTTAAAAATGGCATTATAAGTGATTCTCAAATACCAAAGTATGCTTGAGAAAGAATAAAGTGAGGACAAACTACTTGCTTTCAAACTATATACCAAAACTATAGCAGTCAAAGCTGTGTGGTGTTAGCAGAAACGGACACATCGATCAGTAGAACAGAGAGCCAGAAGTAAATCTACACACATGGTCAGCTAATGTTGACAACGGCAGCAGGAACTCACAATGGAATCAGAACAGTCTGTGTGGTAAACAACGCTGGAAGATGAATAACCACACATAAGAGAGTCTGTACATTGATCTTACACCACACGCAGAAGTCAACTTGAAATGAGCTAAGATCTTTAATGCAAGAGCAAAGCTAAACACCCCACACAAGAAAGCGGGTAGAAAGGCAGCACAGAAAACAGGAGAATGTGTAAACTGGTATCTGCTAGTAGAAAAAAATCCAAAAGTACAAGAACATATAATTCAATAGCAAGTCAATGAGAAGCCAAGTAAGTAATTGAGAAAAGACTAAAATCAACATTTTTCAAAGCTGCCATATAAACAGCCAACAATGAAAAGTGTTTATTTTTATTAAATCTACAGAGGAAGAGAAGTTAGGAAACAAGGTATATCATCTCATGCATACAAGGGTAGTTACCTCAAATCAAGAAATAAATATGGGCAAAAATGTAGAGAAAACAGAAGATTGTACACTATTGGTGCAAATGAAGATTAGTACAGACATCACTAAAGAAAATAGTATGAAGTCCCTTCTTCTTCTAAAGTAACTAAAAGTCAAACTACTGCATAATTCAAAACTCTTACTTCCACACAAATATTCAAAGGGCTGAAACCAGTTAACCAGAGATGCCTGTGTTCCTAGGTTCTCTTGCATCAGTATTCACAGATAGTAAATATGAAATGACCTAATACACTTGGGTGGCTGGGTGAGTCAAGACTGTGATAGACACTCACAGGAAGGACTATTGTTCTATCCTGACGGCAGGCAGTAGCTCATTCACAACAGACACTTATAACTAGAGGATGCTATGGAACTCAGATCAACCCAACAAAAGAACGGGCATGATCTCACTTAGATCAAAACCCCAAACTTTCCTGAAAAAGGTGAGCTCAGAAACATTGCAGAGCAGCAGTCGTGGGTTGTTGGAGAATATGTGGATACTGAGCAAAAGGAAGAAACATTTAGACAGAGTTCTGGAGAGCAAGATGGTAGCTACAGTTTCTAATAATATACTTTATGCTTGAAATTTGCTGAGAGATCTTAAGAATTCTCACCAGAAAAAAGAGCAAAGTAACTATGAGTTGTCATAAATATGTTAGCTTGATTATGGAAATAATTTCATAACATGTTTGCATTTAAAACAAGATGTAGATCTTAAGTACAAAGTGTTTAGTTGTCAACCATACCTCAATAAAAGTGAGGAAAAATACAGATATTTATATTTAAGAAAATATATTACAAAAATTCTATAGAAAACTATGTTCTTTCTGGCAAGCCTGACCTGCATTAGCTTCTAACTTTTAGTTTTGTAATTATTTATTTTGTTTTTTTCAATTACAATATAATTACAGCATTTCCCTCTTCCTTTTCCTCTGGGCAAACTCTCCTGTATTTCTCTTTGCTTTCTTCCAAATTCAAGGCCTCCTTTTATTAATCATTGTTACATACATATATGTATTCACACATATATTTCTAAACACATAAATACAGCCTGATCAGTCTACGTAATGTTACTCGTATGTATATTTTCAGGCCTGACTATTTGGTATTGGGTAACCAATTGGTATGCTCTGGGTGAGACAATTTTCCCTGTTCTCAGCAATCAATCCTCACTTGTCTGTAGTTCTTTGTGTAGGGTTGAAGCCTTGGTCTCTTCCCCATCCACCCTGCCATGTCTGCTGTCCTTGTTCAGCGCCTTTGAAGTGACTGCTCCCTAAGGGGTTGTTACAAACCACAGGTTGCTTAGGAGCTCAGCTGTTGAATGTTTTATGCAGTAAGTTTAAGTCCTTCAGCATAGACAGCGTGATATGTAAATATGCGTTTACGTTCACGTTAGACTCAAGGAGAAGCTTAACACCTGAAGTACTATAATCACACATTCACACTTGACAGATGACTGACAAGTGAGACGAACCTTGTTCAGGATGGCATTTCTGCAAGACCTTCAAACACATCTAAATCTGTGATTATGGAGTTTCGAAGGGAGAATTTTAAGGCCAGTTTCAATGGCAAATGAAGGATATGTTCCCAAGCTTGATGGAACCACCCTTTGCCATGCTGGAGAAGGTCAACGGCCATTGCTCAGGAAAGAGCAAAGTATAACTATAACTCAGAACCCGTACTCTATGTTTCCTCCGGGAGTGTTCTTTTCTTTGTTCAGTTACAAAAGTAGCTGATTTTTCAATAATATTTTTTCATTTTCCTGAGAACTAACCTAGTTGTCATATTTGTCCACACCTTGGTGTAAGATACAGACGCATGACAGGTTGTGGGAAGAGCTCTGACTCTGGGATTTCACACCCCGGAGGGGCCCAGGTCACATGACCATCTAGTCTGGATTACTAAAAATACCTTTTCACTCCAAATACTGTACAAGTTTGGATGATAAACTCTATGCTTACTCCTTTTTTGTCATTTGTTTTTGGGGTGGAAGGATCCAACCAAGGTCATCACACCTGCTAAACAAGTGCTCTGTCCTGAGCTCCCAGAAGCCCTCTTTTGTAGTATTTTAAAATCCATTCATCATTTTTTTTTTCTCGCTCTTCTTCCCCTTAGGAACCAGAAGCTAGTTTCCTATCCTTCAAGTATGTGCTAAATCTGGAGGCAGGTATTTGCGATAGAGTAAGAGGAAAATGACAGTGGATTGATGCGGGAGAATTGTCTGTATTCTGTCAATCATATTTTAATAAAACGCTGATTGGCCAGGCAGGCAGTATAGGTGGGAAAACCAGACAGGAAGTAGAGGTGATGCAATGAGAACAGGAGAATTCTGGGAAGCAGGGAGGTTCCTCTGCCATTCCTGCACAGATCACTGAAGAGGCAACATGTAAGCTGACAGCTGAAAAAGGTACCAAGCCATATGGCTAACATAGATCAGAATAATGGGTTAAGATAAGTCATAAGAACTAATAAGTAGCCTGACCTAAGGCGCCAATCAGTTTATAACCTAATGTAGACTATGTGTGATTTTCTTTGGGGTTTGCCGGTTGTGGGGTACTGGGCAGGACAGAAACCCCAACAAGCTGGCCCCCTCATGTTACAGTGGATGACCTGGTCTATGTCATAAAACACACTCCGGCTCTATTTTGGAACTCTTACTCTCAGAGGAACCAGCTACCGCGTTGAGAAGGCACCCAAATATCCCCTCAGAAGAAGCCACATAGCAAGAAACTCCAGTCTCTCGCCAAGTGTCCAGGAGACAGCCCGTTTTAGGAGTACATCTAGTATCAGTACCACAACTGCAGAGACACAGCCCCACTGATGGCTTCACTACAGCCTACAAGAATCCTTGAACCAGACCCACCAGCTAAGCGCCCCCTCCCCCCTCAGCTTCCTAAGCTAGATCCACCAACTGGGCCACTGCCTCTTGTCTGGGGACGTTATGGTGACCCTTCTCAATATAGCAGAAGATGGATAACACTGCTAACCATAACTTTTATCAGGTTCTCATTTTTAAACTTCATTAAGCACTGGAGAGTTAACTCAGCAGTTAAGGGCATGTGTTGCTCTTCCAGAGGACCAGAGTTCAATTCTCAGCAACCATGTGGTTCCGTGTGTGTAAAATAATATTAATAGACTTTATTGATATTCACCAGAGAGATCTAAGGAAAAATGATCAAACTGATTTTGGACTGATTGAACTCAGATCCTCTCAGTATGTTTGGATTCAGCATGGTGCAGCAGAAATCACACAGTAAATTACCTTTAAAGGTAGTAAGTCTCTCCAGGCGTTCAGTCTCTAACAGAAAAGGACACCTTGTGGGATTGTCTGGTGTTTTCAGGGTTAAGTTCTGTGGAAGGCTGCTAGCTGATGATGGGCAGCCAAAGAGCCAGCCAGGCAGTGTGGAGGTGGCTCTCACCTAAGCCTCTCTGCCTCCAAAGCCCATTCTCCACCACTCTGGACCCTCTGCCACTCCACAAAACTGAAATCTCAGGAAAGGCCCTTATACAGACACAGACGGACCTTGCCTGGATGAGAAAGTAAGTATAAGGCTTTATATCTTGCTCTTAAGTCATTTTTCTTATGGAGTAGTTGATCCATTCTCACAGCTCAAGAGACAATTCTGTGAAATCTCTAATTGCTCTCCTCAAGCACCTGGTGCCGCTTCCTGTTATTTCCACATCTTTACGGAGCTATTTTATTCATGTTCAGGACCAAGCATACATGTGGCCTCCACCTCCACCACTTTTTTCCGTGACTGGAAGCATAGGGTACCGTTGGCAGCGCCAGTCTTCCCTGGGGATGAATGTTAAAGGGCCAGAGTGTCCTCGCATCATTGCTTCCTGGACACCTGCACCACCTGCTAGTGGACTGTGTGCTGTTTTATGGAATAAGTACCCTAATACATGGTTTATTCATTTTTTAAATTCTCTTCTATTGTAGCAAAATGTTGCCATGAATGAATGACCTTGTCTGTTGTAAGGAGACCACTTGTTTGTTTTCCAGCCGCCTGGCAGCTCAGACCCAAAATAATCACACAGAAACTAGATTATTTAAATCATTGCTTGGCCCATTAGCTCTAACTTCTTATTGGCTAACTCTTATATTTTAATTCAACCCATTTCAAGTAATCTGTGTATCCCCACAAGGCTGTGGCTTACCAGGTAAAATTCCAGCGTCTGTGTCTGGCGGGGCTACATGGCTTTTCCCTTGACTCTGCCTCCTTTCTCTCAGCATTCAGTTTAGTTTTTCCTCCCTAGCTCTGTTCTACCCTATCAGGCCAAGCCAGTCTTCTTTATTCAATAACCAATGGTATTCACAGCACACAGAGGGAATTTCACATTACTTATCTTCATCATTTCTGGATAAAACGGTGCAGAGTGATAACCAACCCCACCTTGCTGATCTGCATTCTGAAACCCAGGGCACTGTGGATTACTATTATTATTAATTACTGGCTCAAAATCAAAGTCTATGAGACTCTCCTAGGATATTTAATGATATTCTTTCCTTCTAAGCATCTGTCCACGCTGTTGGCAGAAGGAGAAAAATAAGATTAAATCAACAGTCAAACCTTAAAAACTAGTCAGGTTCCTTATTAGACCCCGTTTTTGTGTCATTTCTACTTTAGCCTTGAGCTTAGGCTAGTTTACCTTTCTTCCATGGGATGTGACAGGAAGTAGAGGGGGAGGGAGCACTAGATTTGGGATTACAGGGTGAGCAACATGTGGGGTATATTGTAAACCACACAGGCAGGAGGGTGGAGAGCCTAGGTTCAAATAATTATGTTAGGTCTCCAAATAGATGTCAAGGTAGCAAATATATCAAACAAACTCATGATGATACCGAAACCCCTGGTCTCCTTTTCTACCACTCTGGGGGTGAAGTGAGCGCAAAGGAGCACAGCCATGTCTTTTCTTTCTTTTCTTAAATAAGTCGGTCGATTTTTACCTTAACCCACTTTACCATAAAATAGCCAATGACCTGATTTGTAGCTGGCAGGCTTATTCCTTTTGGTATTCATCAAATTCTCATTTGTACAATCAAGGAAGAAATGGCTACTTTTTGATAAACAGATTTTTCTCAAGCTTGTTCCATCCTCTCTGGTCTTTGTACCCACTGCTTCCTCTTTGCTGTTGGATACCTAAACTGACTGACCACTCTTGAAAGATGGAGTTTACCCTGCTCCTTGCCCCCCTCCTGCATTGTAGTTAACGGTCAAAAGAGCCAGAAGTGGTCTCAGATACTCATTTTGGTTGCCAGGACAAGGGGGGAGGCAGAAGCTAAGCTAAGACAGAACGCGATACTCAGAGCAGCTGCTCAAGGGGCCGAGTCTCTTCCTCCCACATGTGCCCTAGCTTACTCAGCTTCCCATGGGTGTAGGGTTTCTATTTGCTTGACTGCTGGCTTTCCTAGACAAGTTCTGTAAACATCCTCCTCCCAGTATATAAAAAGGAAGGGTACCAAGGGCATGGTTTCCTCCACTGGAACACAGACCCCACTCTACACATCCAGCAGGGAACCCTGTCGCAGTTATATCTCTGTGGGGAGACAGAGAGCAGAGATCTCTTGAAATCTCTCCCTCAACGGCCCAGTCTGGTGTTTTGGTTTTGTTTTGTTTGTTTGTTTTTACCTTTCCATTAATAAATTTTCTTTCTAAACCTCTCCTGTAGTATGTGAAAGAATTTGTCCTGACCCTAATATAAGTGGTAACCATAAAGACACCCATCTTCCATGACAGGTGGCAATCTCCTATCTTACTTCATCATGTAAGAACATTTTAGTGAAGGATGGACTTTGTGGGAAAATGGAGTTATTGTCTGACTTCCCCTCATATCTGCACTGGGAATTCATTCCAGACCAGCTCGGGAAGACATCTAAGACAAGGTCTGTGAACTTTCAGATCATCACCACAAGCTAAAAAGTCCGGTCTAGCTGACAGCTACAGAGCAAAGGAGACAGAGTTACAGCCACAGCCATAAACTGTAGTATGAGGGCCGGCTTGTTGGGGTTTCTGTCCCGCCCAGTACCCCACAACCGGCAAGTCCCAATGAAAAATCACACACAGGACTCCATAAGGTTATAAACTGATTGGCCCATTAGGTCAGGCTACTTATTAGCTCTTATAACTTATGTTACCCCATTATCCTTATCTACGTTAGCACATGGCTCAGTACCTTTTCCAGTGGGGCAGCTTACATCTTTCCTCTCCGGTGGTCTGAGCAGAACTGCAAGCTTCCTGCTTCCCAGAATACTCCCAGTCTCTTTGCTCCACCCCTACTTCCTGTCTGGCTTTCCCGCCTATACTGCCTGCCTGGCCAATCAGCGTTTTATTAAAATATGATTGACAGAATACAGACAATTCTCCCACATCAATAAACCACCTGCCTGGCCTCGAGGAGACCAACATGCACAATGGCACTCTCAGATAGGACCCCATTGCCCCACAACAGCATCCTCACAACGTCTCCGTGGAAACAGAGCATCCAAGGCAAGAAGCACTGCCCTGTACCAAATAAACCTGTCCGCCCAACAGATCTCCATAATTCTAGGAACCAGTCAAAGAAATCAAAAGGTGTTTCAGGCTGAGTGCCAGATGAGACTTCTTCACTGTAACATGCGTTTCCACCCAGGCTTCCGAGGTGGACAAAAAAGAAGGATGAAGCTCGATTCCTGCATGTGCAATCAGCAAGGCTGGCATGTCGCGTCTGCTCCATATTCTGTGAACATTTGCTGAGGGAACAAAACAGATGTCACTGACTGGCTTGATAAGGCACAGGTCTCCAGAACATCAGCTGTCCCCACTTCAAGGTCACTTGGTATTTTAGACAGAGAAGCTGAGCTCCAGGTGGGTACCGTCAGTGGTGTGAAAGGACGTGGTTTCACGTGGGCCTGAGTCTGGAAAGAATTTGCATCTTAAGTTGCCAGTAAAACCTT